>NC_057809.1:158079579-158171576 GCF_018294505.1 Triticum aestivum
ACGCGGGCGGCGGGGCTCGGCGGCGCGGGCTGCGGCGGCGGGGTGGCGGCGGTGGTGGTGGCGAGGCGGGGTGGGGCGGCGCTATTTAAAGGGGGCGAGGGGGCGGCGTGGCTTGGGCGAGGGGGCGCCCGGGGAGGAGTCCGGCTCGGACTCCCCTCGGCGTCCGTGCTGCGCACGGCGGCGCACGCGAGGGAGACGGCGGCGGAACAGGTCGTCTGGGTTTTGTCCCAGCATGGTCCGGAAACTTCTTTTTTAAATAATTCCGCCGAAACTAAGAAAATCATAGAAAATAAAATGAAAATCTAAAAATGCCAAAACAAATTTTCTCTGTCTAAATAAATATTTAGAACGAGATGAACATTTTCTTGGCCGTAAAATGCAATTTTGAAAACGAGCAATTTTTCTAATGCAAACAAAATTGCAAATAAAATCCAAATAAAAACAAATATTGATTTTAATATTTTTCCTCCAACATTTCATTTATTTTGGAGAAGTCATATTATCTCCTCTCATATATTTTTATTATGAAATATTTTCGGAGAGAAAAATAATTAAAACCAAAAATCCTCGTTTCAAATTTGATAAAATCAAATTTAAGAACCGGGGAAATCCCCAACTCTCTCCGAGGGTCCTTGAGTTGCTTAGGATTTCGAGGATCGTGAGACGAAATGCAATAAAATATGATATGCGAGAATGATCTATGTATAACATTCCAAATTGAAAATTTGGGATGTTACACTAGAGAGAGAGAGAGGTAGAAGAAAAAGCCCCCTAGTCTAGTGGCGGGGGTGGCTTATATAGAGTGCGCCACCCCCTCACCTCCTATGTTACAACGTGGGGGTGTTAATGCCATAAGTCAACCTACTACTAAGATGATGCTTCGAGTGCCTTGTCGACTGATGGTCTTCGCATATCCGAGTGAGATCAGATGCTCCGAGTGGAATGAGTTGGTCGGGTGGAGTGCTATGCTCCGAGTGGTTGTTGTCATCCGAGTGACTTGGAGATCATTCGAGTGGATAGTATGTCTGTATAAATTTATCTAGACTCACATGTTGTGTGGACCCCATGCTTTGTGATATTTCGACCCTTCATGGGCCTACCTGTTATATGTATCCCCAACAGGTGTTGCACCATTGCCCTTTGATCCTATCCTACCCATGCAGTATTTAGATTTTACCACCCTAAAAGAAGATAAGTTTCTCAAGGGAAAGGTTGACGACTTCACTTATAATCTGCTGTTTAACCAAACATCTGTTGTGCACACATATTTGCCTGCGCCTGCTCTTTTTGATTATCACAGCAAAGGAAGATATTTTGTTCTTGAGAGCGAGGCCCGAGATCACAATGCAGCAGTGGAGGCAGCACGGCAGGTCGAGGCATCCGCATCGAGAGCCTCCGTGAGCTACCACGCCAACTACTATCCGGAGTACTAATGTATTACCAAGTTAGGCCAAAAGCCTAAGCTTGGGGGAGTATGTGTTTATAACCGACATTACATTTATGTCTACATATCATTCTATTTGTTGGTGTTCACACTTTTTCATTGTATCATCCATGCTTAGATTTATATTTCTTACTTACTTCTTGTGTCTTCGAAAAACTTCAGAAAAACCAAAAAAATAGTTGTAGTAGTTTACTTTCTATGCATGCTTAGTTGTTATATTAAAAAGAAAACCCAAAAAGTTTTCCTTGTTCTTCTTTTGCTTATTGGAAGCTTTCCCGTGTATTTCTCGTTTTTCCTTTTCCCTTTTATTTGCTTGTTCAAGAAAACCAAAAACTCCCAAAAATGTTTCAGTGTGTTTCTCTGAATTTCTTTTCCTTTTATTCGAGTTGTACTAAGGAGAAGACCACGATGAAAATGTTGAGTGGGTCTCACATGAATAATTGTTGAACTAATAAAGAGCACATTTTACCTTCTCTTCTCCCATTGAATAAAATGTTTTGCATATTCCAGCTTAGTCCACGACACTCTTGCACTATTATTATTCTCACATCGTTCGGTCATGCAAGTGAAAGGAAATAATGACAATATTCGATGAACTGGTCGTGGCAGAGAGACACTGGTATGAACTCAACTTGTTCTTATGATGTAAATACGTTTAACCAAGTATTCATGATCCAGCCCATTATGATTAAACATGTTTGCAATGACAATTAGAGATTATAGTTTCTCATGCCATGCATAAGTAGCTGGGAGTTGATAATGATTTAACTTGGATATCAACATTGCATTAAAATGATTATGATGTAGTATGATGATATGGTATCCTCCTCTGAATGTTCAAGTGGCTTGACTTGGTACATGCTCATGCATGTAGTTGAATCAAAACCAACATAGCCTCTATGATATTTATGTTCATGGTGTTCATATCCTACTCATGCTAGTGTCCAATGTTACTTATGCATAATGCATGGTTATGATCGTTGTTGTTGTCTAGCTGGCCGCTTCTCAATCTAAATTGCTAGCCTTCACCTATACTAAGTGGCAACTCTGCTTGTACATCAAAAACCATGAACCCAAAGTTATTCCAGATGAGTCCACCATACCTACCTATATGCGGTACTACCCTGCCGTCCTAAGTAAATTTGCATGTGCCACCTCTAAAAAAACTTCAAAAAAATATCTATTTTGTGTGCTTGGATCGTTCATGGAACGACATGAGGTAGTCGGCATCTACCATCCTAAGCGGGTTATTCTCAAGTCGAGTGTTTATTCACTCGCCATCGCACGAGAAAAGGGCGGAAATAGGGATGCCCAGTCCCAAACTGCAAAATACAAAAAGAGTTAATCGCTCGAATAATCAAACAAAAACTCCCTATGGAGTCAAAACCTTTACTTTTGCCGCTTGGGAACCGCCACTAGCCTGTTTAGCATGGGAGATATTGATAACTGATAGTCGTACGTAAATGAGAAGGGTGCATGTCTCAAAATAATCATTTATCTCTGTTTTAAAACTTGATCTCTGGCACCTCTGCAAATCATTGCTTCCCTCTGCAAAGGGACTATCTATTTACTTTTATGTTGTGTCATCACCTTCTTATACAAGCGCTAGAAACTGAGAGAGCACAGCTGTCTTGATTTATGCATTGTGTGTAGCTAATGTTGGGTGCATCATGACTGGATCTTTTCTATCATGAAGTACAATGTTTAGTCGATGCTTGGACTTTGGAGGTGCTCTGCATTTAAGTTTTGCGGTCTTAGAAAGGGCTAGCGAGATACCACTATTGTCATGTTATATCATGGTTGTTTTGACAACGTGTTGTCGTTTGAGATGCCTTATTATTGCTCACTAGCTGATTATGTCATTGATATGAGTCATTATAATCTTTAAGAGTTATTAACGACATGGTTAGTTATAATGACGGCTGAAAACCTGGGTCTTGTGTAAGCTTATTTATGCAAACAAGATCAAAAGAGTTCATAAAAGTTTTTCTTGTTCACTTTCAGTTTATCAACTGAATTGCTTGAGGACAAGCAAATGTTTAAGCTTGGGGGAGTTGATATGTCTCAAACGTATCTACTTTTACTAACGCTTTTCCTCTTGTTTTGGACTCTAGTTTGCATGATTTGAATGAAACTAACCCCGGACTGACGCTGTTTTCAGAAGAACTACCATGGTGTTGTTTTTGTGCAGAAAAAGTTCTCGGAATGGAACGAAACTTTGCGAGGAATTTTTATATAATATATAAGAATTTCTGGAGCCAAGACCTACCGGAGAGAAGCCCTGGGTGGGCACAACCCACCAGGGCGCGCCCCCCCTCTCCTGGCGTGCCCAGGTGGGTTGTACCTGGTGGCCCCGCAGACCCTCAAACCAATGCTATAAAATCCTATTTTCGAAGAAAAATCAAGGAGAAAGAATTATCGTGATCCACAAGACGGAGCCGCCACCAAGCCCTCTTCTTCCTCGGGAGGGCAGATGTGGAGTCCGTTTGGGGCTCCGGAGAGTGGGATCTTCGTTCTTCGTCATCACCAACCCTTCTCCATCGCCAATTCCATGATGCTCCCCACTGGAAGTGAGTAATTCCTTCTTAGGCTCGCTGGTCGATGAGGAGTTGGATGAGATTCATCATGTAATCGAGTTAGTTTTGTTAGGGCTTGATCCCTAGTATCCACTATGTTCTTAGATTGATGTTGCTATTACTTTGCCATGCTTAATGCTTGTCACTTTGGGCCGGGGGCCATGATTTCAGATCTGAACTGTTTATGTTATTACCATTATATTCATGTTCTAGATCCGATCTTGCAAGTTATAGTCACCTACTACGTGTTATGATCCCGTAACCCCGGAGTGACAATAACCGGGACTTCTTCCGGTGATTACCGTAGTTTGAGGAGTTCATGTATTCACTATGTGTTAATGCTTTGTTCCGGTTCTCTATTAAAATGAGGCCTTAATATCCCTTAGTTTCCAATATGAACCCTGCTGCCACGGGAGGGTAGGACAAAACATGTCATGCAAGTTCTTTTAATAAAGCACGTATGACTATTTACGGAATACATGCCTACATTATATCGATGAACTGGAGCTAGTGTCGTATCGCCCTAGGTTATAGATGTCTCATGATGAATATCATCCAACAAGTCACGGATCCAATGCCTACGAATTTATCTTATATTGTTTCTGCTAATTTGCTACTACTATCATCACTTTTACACTTGCTACAAAATTACTGCTATCACTGTTATTGTTACCGTTGCTGCTGTCACTATTAGCAAAACTATCAAACTACTTTGCTACTGATCACTTCGCTGCAGATAATTACTCTCCAGGTGTGGTTGAATTGACAACTCAGCTGCTAATACCTTCAAATATTCTTTGGCTCCCATGGTGTCGAATCTATAAATTTGGGATGAATACTCTACCCTCAAAAACTGTTGCGATCCCCTATACTTGTGGGTTATCATGTCGCCACCCCGAGAAATCGAGATGGCCCCGGCCGAGGCAGCCGCCCGCAGCCCTAGATGAACGCTACCCGCGCTGCCGTGATGTCAGACCAGGCCATGTCACCGCTGTTGTCGTCCCGACCCCTGGCCTGCACCACCACCTCTCCCCCGGACATCGTAGAAGAGGAGCCGGAGGCCGAGATCACCATTGTTGCGCCGCCACCTCCGCCAACCAGTTGCCACGGCGAAGGCCGAACACAGCCACCCGCGGCCCGCTCCAACCATTGTGTAGCTTGACACGACACCAGTGCACCAGCGCGCCATCGCCTGCACCGATGTGGGGCCGTGTCGCTCCACGAGAATGCCACGTCCAGATCCAAGTTAGTTGCCTGCGCTAGCCCTCCTGCATGTGGCGACGAAGATGCCCCGCCATCGGTGGCGGCGACCGAGCTTTGCCTGGCCCCACCCTTTGGCGGTGGCAAGGGAGGGAACGGCGAAGATGGAAGCTAGGTCGCCCTTCCCGTCGCATGCAGGAGCGACACAGGAGGGGAGAGGGGCTCTACCTTTTCTCAGGGCATGGAATTCAGGAGTACCTAAACACCCGGGGGTGATATGATCCAATCACGCTCGTAAAGTTCACCTCTCCGAGCGGGTAGCTGTATGATAACCCACAAGTATAGGGGATCACACCAGTTTTCAAGGGTACATTATTCAACCCAAATTTATTGATTCGACACAAGGGGAGCCAAAGAATATTCTCAAGTATTAGCAGCTGAGTTGTCAATTCAACCACACCTGGAAACTTAATATCTGCAGCAAAGTATTTAGTAGCAAAGTAATATGATAATAGTGGTAACGGTAGCAAAAGGTAATGATAACAAAAGTAATGTTTTTGGTATTTTGTAGTGATTATAACAATAGCAACGGAAAAGTAAATAAGCGAAGAACAATATATGGAAAGCTCGTAGGCAATGGATTGGTGATAGAGAATTATGTCGGATGCGGTTCATCATGTAACAGTTATAACCTAGGGTGACACAGAACTAGCTCCAATTCATCAATGTAATGTAGGCATGTATTCCGAATATAGTCATACGTGCTTATGGAAATGAACTTGCATGTCATCTTTTGTCCTACCCTCCCGTGGCAGCGGGGTCCTAGCGGAAACTAAGGGATATTAAGGCCTCCTTTTAATAGAGTACTGGACCAAAGCATTAACACATAGTGAATACATGAACTCCTCAAACTACGGTCATCACCGGGAGTGGTCCCGATTATTGTCACTTCGGGGTTGCCGGATCATAACACATAGTAGGTGACTATAGACTTGCAAGATAGGATCAGGAACTCACATATATTCATGAAAACATAATAGGTTCAGATCTGAAATCATGGCACTCGGGCCCTAGTGACAAGCATTAAGCATAGCAAAGTCATAGCAACATCAATCTCAGTACATAGTGGATACTAGGGATCAAACCCTAACAAAACTAACTCGATTACATGACAAATCTCATCCAACCCATCACCGTCCAGCAAGCCTACGATGGAATTACTCACACACGGCGGTGAGCATCATGAAATTGGTGATGGAGCAAGGTTGATGATGATGATGGCGACGGATTCCCGTCTCCGGAGCCCCGAACGGACTCCAGATCAGCCCTCCCGAGAGGTTTTAAGGCTTGGCGGTGGCTCCGTATCGTAAAACACGATGAATCCTTCTCGTTTATTTTTTATCCTCGAAAGCAAATATATATAGTTGGAGTTGAGGTCGGAGGAGCTCCAGGGGGGCAACGAGGTAGGGGGCGCGCCCAGGGGGGCAGGCGCACCCCCACCCTCGTGGCTAGGGTGTGGGCCCCCTGGTCTTGATCTTTTGCCAGGATTTTTTATTATTTCCAAAAAGACGTTCCGTGAAGTTTCAGGTCATTTCGAGAACTTTTATTTCTGCACATAAATAACACCATGGCAATTCTGCGGAAAACAGCGTCAGTCCGGGTTAGTTCCATTCAAATCATGCAAGTTAGAGTCCAAAACAAGGGCAAAAGTGTTTGGAAAAGTAGATACGACGGAGACGTATGAACTCCCCCAAGCTTAAACCTTTTCTTGTCCTCAAGCAATTCAGTTGACAAACTGAAAGTGATAAAGAAAAACTTTTACAAACTCTGTTTGCTCTTGTTGTTGTAAATATGTAAAGCCATCATTCAAGTTTTCAGCAAAGATTATAGACTAACCATATTCACAATAACGCATAGGTCTCATGTTTACTCATATCAATGGCATAATCAACTAGCGAGCAATAATAATAAATCTCGGATGGCAACACTTTCTCAAAACAATCATAATATGATATAACAAGATGATATCTCGCTAGCCCTTTCTGAGACTGCAAAACATAAATGCAGAGCACCTTTAAATATCAAGTACTGACTAGACATTGTAATTCATGGTAGAAGAGATCCAGTCAAGTCATACTCAATGTAAACTAACAGTAATGAATGCAAATGACAGCAGTGCTCTCCAACTGGTGCTTTTTAATAAGAGGGTGATGACTCAACATAAAAGTAAATAGATAGGCCCTTCGCAAAGGGAAGTAGGGATTTTTAGAGGTGCCAGAGCTCGGTTTTGAAATAGAGATGAATAATATTTTGAGCGGTATACTTTCATTGTCAACATAAAAACCAAGAGATGGCAATATCTTCCATGCTACACACATTATAGGCGGTTCTCAAACAGAATGGTAAAGTTTATACCACCCCTCCACCAACAAGCATCAATCCATGGCTTGCTCGAAACAATGAGTGCCTCCAACTAACAAGAGTCCCGAGGGGAGTTTTGTTTGCAATTATTTTGATTTAGTTTGCATAAAGCATGGGATTGGGCATCCCAGTGACTAGCCATTTTCTCGTGAGTGAGGAGCGGAATCCACTCCTCTTGAGAATAACCAGCCTAACATGGAAGATATGGACAGCCCTAGTTGATACATGAGCTATTCGAGCATACAAAACAGGATATTTATTTAAAGGTTTAGAGTTTGGCACATACAAATTTTCTTGGAACGGCAGGTAGATACCGTATATAGGTAAGTATGGTGGACTAATATGGAATAACTTTGGGGTTTATGAGATTGGATGCACAAGTAGTATTCCCGCTTAGTACAGTTGAAGGCTAGAAAAAGACTGGGAAGCGACCAGCTAGAGAGCGACAACAGTCATGAACATGCATTTAAATTAATCAACACCTAATGCAAGCATGAGTAGGATATAATCCACCATGAACATAAATATCGTGAAGGCTATGTTGATTTTGTTTCAACTACATGCGTGAACATGTGCCAAGTCAAGTCACTTAAATCATTCAGAGGAGGATACCACCCTATCATACCACATCACAACCATTTTAATAGCAAGTTGGCACACAAGGTAAACCATTATAAGCTCCTAGCTAATCAATCATGGCACAAGAAACTATGATCTCTAGTTGTCATTGCAAACATGTTTATTCATAATAGGCTGAATCAGGAACGATGAACTAATCATATTTACAAAAACAAGAGAGGTCGAGTTCATACCAGCTTCTTCCATCTCAAACAGTCCATCATATATCGTCATAACTGCCTTTCACTTGCATGACCAAACGATGTGAATAATAATAATGGTGCGCGTGCATTGGACTAAGTTGGAACCTGCAAGCATTTAATAAACAGGAGAAGACAAGGCAATATAGGCTCTTTTGTTAGATCAACAATAATGCATATAAGAGCCACTTCAACAATTTAATCATGGTCTTCTCCTATCAACCCCCAAAGAAAACAAAAGAAATAAAACTATTTACACGGGAAAGCTCCCAACAAGCAAAAGAAGAACAGGAAATTTTTTTGGGTTTTCTTTTTAATTACTACCACAAGCATGGAAATTAAAACTAGCTAGAAGCTACAACTAATTTTTTTGGTTTCTCTTAAGGTTTATTAAACACATAAGAAGAAAGCATAAAAATAGAAAATGAACTAGCATGGATGATACAATGAAAAAGTATGAGCACCGACATCTAGCAATGAGTGTGTGAACATGAATGTAATGTCGGTGAGAAATACATACTCCCCCAAGCTTAGGCTTTTAGCCTAAGTTGGTCTATGGCCACGGCTGGCCTGGCGGATATCCATAATAATAGTTGGGGTCGTACTACAATGCAACAGTCATTGCATCGTGGGCTGCAGCTTGGAGGCGAGCTATCTCAGCTCTCCTCTTATACTCTTCCGCCTCCCCTCTGGTTATAAAATATCTCCCTTTTGCCTGAAAGTCAAAGAAAGTAGAGGTAGGGAGAGCGACGTGATAGGTGCGTTGTCTGTCAAAGATTAGTCGGTACTGGAGGAACTGATCATTCCTCTCAACAAACGGATGATGAACCATAGCCTCATAATCCAAATAAGCAGGAGGCAACTTAATATCATCCTCACGTATGGTTATACCAAGAAAATTAGCTATGCGGGTTGCATAAATTCCACCAAAGAAATCTCCATTAAATCTATTAAGATGCAACCTACGTGCAACAATGGCTCCCAAATTATAAGATTTATCTCCTAACACAACACTCCTAAGAATACTGAGGTCAGGGACACACATGTGACATGCCTCATCTTTACCATTAATGTATCTACCTATGAAGAGAGCAAAATAATGTATAGCAGGAAAGTGAATGCTCCCTATGGAAGCTTCTGTTATATCTCTAGATTCCCAGTTATACTAGCAAGAAAATCTCTAAATTCAGATTTGCGAGGTTCCCTAACACTACCCCATTGTGGAAGTTTGCAAGTAGTGGTAAAATCCTCTAAGTCCATCGTATAAGATTTTTCATAAAGATCAAATAGGACAGTTGGAGAATTGCATGAAGATGAAAATTCAAACCTCCTCACAAAGGAACTAGTGAGATAGTGGTACTGGCGGCACTTTTCCTCCTCGAAGCTCACAAGATCAGCGTTATGCAAATATGCGTTAAATTCTTCCTTGATTTCCGCTCGATCCATAAAGTCCTTTGAAGGCCATTCACAGGGCCGCACTAGAGCGTCCCTTGGTGGCTCGTCATCAGCATCACGCATTGCAAGCTTGGGTTCTTGTTTCCTTGAAGAGCCACCTTGGTACATTTTCCTAAACATATTTCTTCCTCTGAAAAATTTCTGAAATTTTTAGTAACTTCAAATAAAGGTGAGCCAAGCTCAAAAAAATTGATAGCAACTACTCCTACAAGTGCCTAGAGCCTATATCATGCATCAAAACTACTTGGAACCATATAAATTTGACACGCAAGCTCAAGAATAGGGTCACCTAGGCAACACAAATTTGCAATGAATAAAGCACTAGAACAAAAATTAATTGGACCAATGGAGGAGTCACATACCAAGGAACAATATGAAGATACAAGATTATGAGCTTGGGCTCGGGTTTGAGCTGGATAATGGTGTTTGTGGGAGGAAGGAGTGTGTGGGTGCAGGAATAAGTGGAGGAGGGCCACTGAGGGAGTCCTGGATTAGGGGGTCTCCGGACAGCTGGACTATCTCCATTGGCCGGACTGTTAGACTATGAAGATACAAGATTGAAGACTTCGTCTCGTGTCCGGATGGGACTCTACTTGGCGTGGAAGGCAAGCTAGGCAACACGGATATGGATATCTCCTCCTTTGTAACTGACCTTGTGTAACCCTAACCCTCTCCGGTGTCTATATAAACTGAAGGGTTTTAGTCCGTAGGACAACAATCACAACATACAATCATACCATAGGCTAGCTTCTAGGGTTTAGCCTCTCTGATCTCGTGGTAGATCTACTCTTGTACTACCCATATCATCAATATTAATCAAGCAGGACGTAGGATTTTACCTCCATCAAGAGGGCCCGAACCTGGGTAAAACATCGTGTCCCCTGCCTCCTGTTACCATCCGGACTAGACGCACAGTTCGGGACCCCCTACCCGAGATCCGCCGGTTTTGACACCGACATTGGTGCTTTCATTGAGAGTTCCTCTGTGTCGTCGCCGTTAGGCTTGATGGCTCCTACAATCATCGATAGCGATGCGGTCCAGGGTGAAACTTTTCTCCCCGGACATATCTTCATATTCGGCGGCTTTGCACTACGGGCTAATTCGCTTGGCCATCTGGAGTAGATTGAAAGCTACGCCCCTGGTCGTCAGGTCAGATTTGGAAATTTGAACTACACGGCCGACATCCGTGGAGACTTGATCCTCGACGGATTCGAGCCACAGCCGGGCGCGCCGCACTATCACGATGGGTATGACCTAGCTCTGCCGCCGAACAGTACCCCAGAGGCTGCGCCCGCATCAGCTCTGACCCTTAGCTCGGAGCCAACTGCGCCAATCAAGGACGGGTGGTTAGACACCGCCTCAGGGGCTGCAGTCTCAACAGCGATTGAGCCGAACACCAGCATAATCCTCTGCGCAGCCCGTGACTCCAAGGTGCCGGACTCTTTTTCTGACTCCGAACCGCCCGCGCCCCTGCCAATCGAATCTGATTGGGCGCCGACCATGGAATTCACTACCGCGGATATCTTTCAGCACTCGCCCTTCGGCGACATTCTGAATTCACTAAGATCTCTCTCTCTTTGTCAGGAGAGCCCTGGCCGGATTATGGCCAACAGGATTGGGATGCGGATGACGAAGAAATTCGACGCCCACCCACCACCCACTTAATAGCCACTGTCAATGACTCAACTGACATGCTCGACTTCCACCCCGAAGACATCGACGGTATGGACGACGATGCGGGAGGTGAAGAGGAACCACCGCCCACAGGGCGCTGGACGTCCACCTCATCATATGACGTATACATGGTGGACACACAAAAAGAAGACGACGACGAGGAACGGAAGGACGCACCGAAGGCTTGTTCCCTCGAGAAGCAGTCAAAGCGGCGGCGCAAGCACTGCCCCAAATCCCGCCTCGGCAGAAATAACGATCATACAGACCCAGCGTTGGAGCAGGGCACCCGGAGCAGCAGAATGCCCGTCAAAGTCTTGTTGCCACCGCGAGGAGTCTGAAAAAGCAGAAGCAAAGGCTCAAGGCTGCACAGGACACACTCCAAATCAGATGGAGTAAAGTACTCAACACAGCAGCGAAGTACGGCGGCAATCGCCCCACCAAGAGCTACCCAAAGCGGAAGTTGCTACCTGAATTCAATGAGGAGGCCTCAGACCCCCCACAACCAAAAATCAAAACGGCCACCCTGCTAGATAGACGACCTCACAGCCAACATAGAGCGGCAAACAACGCCACTCACAAGCCAATACGCGATCCACGCGAGGGCTCACACCAAAAGGACGGCGCAACCAGATCCATCTATGGACCACACAAGCGCGCCCCAGCATACGATGTAACACAACAAACATCCGAACAACGCGGTACACTCAGATACAGGGGTGCCACACACCCCCTATGTTTCACCCAGATACGCAGTACACCCAGATACAGGGGTGCCGCACACCCAGATACGAAATGTGGAGACCATGAATTTCCAGAGGGATTCAAACCCGTAAACATAGAGGCATATGATGGAACAACAGACCCTGGGGTCTGGATTGAGGACTATATCATCCATATCCATATGGCTCGAGGAGATGATCTCCACGCCATCAAGTACTTACCCCTCAAGCTCAAAGGGCCAGCTCGTCACTGGCTTAAAAGCCTCCCCGAAAATTCCATTGAAAGCTGGGAAGAGCTCGAAGACACTTTTCGGGCAAATTTTCAAGGGACTTATGTCCGACCTCCAGACGTGGATGATTTGAGTCATATAACTCAACAGCCCGGAGAGTCAGCCCGAAGCTTTGGAACAGGTTTCTTACTAAAAAGAACCAAATTGTCGACTGTCCGGATGCTGAAGCCTTGGCAGCTTTTAAGCATAGCATCCGTAACGAATGGCTTGCCACACACCTCGGCCAAGAAAAGCCGAGAACAATGGCAGCATTAACAAGCCTCATGACCCGCTTTTGCGCGGGTGAGGACAACTGGCTAGCCAGATGTAGCACCAGCGACCCCAGTACATCTAAAGTTACAGATGGAAACGGAAAATCATGGCGCAACAGCAATAAAAAACGCCGGAATAAAGAAGATAGCACGAAGAGCACGGCAGTAAACGCCGGATTCAAAAGCTCTCGGCCAGGTCAACAAAAGCCGCCCTCTAAAGGCGCCAGAGACGAACTGTCCAGCCTAAACAAAATTCTGGACCAAATATGTCAGATCCATAGCACCCCTGGTAAACCCGCTAATCATACCCACAGAGAATGTTGGGTCTTCACGCAGTCCAGCAAGCTCAACGCCGTACACAAGGGGGAGGATACACCAAGCGAAGACGAGGATGAGCCTCTCAAGCAAGACACTGGGGAACAAAAGAAATTTCCACCAGAAGTCAAAACAGTAAACGTGTTACACATGATCAAGGGGAGAAACAAAACGGCACTCCCAGAAAAATATGCCCAAATGCATATCACCGCGGAGTCCGGCCACTGGTCGTCTCAACCGATCACTTTCGACCATCGCGATTACTCAGCAAGTATCCGGCGTGCAGGATGGGCTGCCCTGGTATTAGACCCAATAATCGACGGATACCACTTCACACGAGTCCTGATGGACGGTGGCAGCAGTCTCAACCTGATATACCAGGATACAATCCGCGAAATGGGGATAGACCCAATGAAAATTTGCCATAGCAATACTACCTTTAAAGGGGTAATGCCAGGCCTAGGGGCTCAATGCACGGGCTCCCTGCTACTAAAGGTTATATTCGTCTTCCGCAATAACTTCCGTAGCGAACATTTAACCTTCCACATCGCTCCATTCCAAAGTGGCTATGAAGCACTACTTGGACGCGAAGCTTTTGCTCGCTTTAATGCAATACCACATTACACTTCCCTGACGCTCAAGATGCCCGGTCCACGCGACATCATTACAGTGAATGGATGTATTAAGCGATCTTTGCGCGCCGAAGAGAATGCGACTGCCTTGGCAGCTGCACACTAAAAACGCCTCACCAACTAAAGCATTTGATAGGTCGTCAAGACCACGGACGCGGTTAGACGAGTCTGGCGCTGCTCTATGTAATTTGTACCGGATTGATGGCCACACCCCTATTACAAATACAAGGGGTTCAATGCGCGCAGACAAGTGGCAATTTCTACTCATTGTTAGTTATAGATGGTTTCTTTAAAAACTATCTTTTTGCACGACAACTTTTTCACCTAAGTTCCTCTCTTTTACAGATGATCATCGTGCTACACCCGTCCAGGATACGGCACAACGGAGACACAGGCGCAGACGTGCAGCAGGGACCCGCTCCAAGGATTCTTTTTAGATTAAGACCCTGCGTAAGCCTTTTTTATTGTCTCTTGTTGATACACATCCCTCGAATTCTCAGTACAATTGAGAAGGATGCTAACGTCTTGGCATGTGTCCACGTCAGAATAATGCACGTACCTGGACACAAGGGGCTTCTTACAAAGGGAGCTATTTAGGCCCGATTTATACCATAAAGACCGAATACCTTAGGGAGTGTTCGGCGTCGCGAGTTTGGCCTTATAGGCATCAGCTCCGAATCATTGTCTTTGGTCAAATGTCGGGTTTGCCCGGCTCCTGTGTTTTGGTGCCTTACGTTCCGCTTTATCGGCTAAGGAAGCACCAGGAGAACTACTCTGATTGTGCGCTGGTTCATCCGGACGAGCACCTCAGTAGAGAAAGCTGAAAACTGACTGTCATGATATAGCGTGAGACTGGTCAACCACTCGATGACCTATCCGAATGTTAGAATTCCTCCGCCTTAATGAAGGGCCGTTTTCTGGCCAGGCATGTATGCACCCTGAGATCGGGAGAGTGCGGAGCCACCAGGGGCTATCTAGTAGTCCCACTGTCAAACTCCTATGGCTAAGTGGAAGTGTTAAAGCATTATAGTCCGGTTGCCTCGTTCGCTGCGCTATCACCTCCTTAATAGGACCAAGACGTTGGGTTAAGTGTGAACACGTGTTTTTTGTGAGAACCTCCGCATTATATGCCTGGGGGTTGAAGCCGACGACTGCAATCTTTCAGGTTATATACATATATACACAAACGGCCGCACAGGAGGCATCACATTACTTTCCGGCAAAAGTATAAATACAGCCTTACTATATTTCATAAAAACATTGTGTTTACAATGGGAATACATGTCATTTAAACATAATATTCTTCGAGCACTGGGAATCTATCAAACGAGGACCCTCAAGAACCTCTTCAAAATAGTGCTTGGCAGCTACTCGGCCTATGGCCGAACCTTGCGCTGCAACAGTGGTAGCATCTATCTCCGCCCAGTATGCCTTGACACGGGCAAAGGCCATCCGCGAGCCTTCTATACATGCCGACCTCTTCATCGCGTTGATGCGCGGCACCGCACCAAGGAACTGCTGCACTAAGCTGAAATAGTTGTTCGGCTTCGGCTTCTCCAGCCACAAATGATGTACAACAGACCTCATGGTGAGTCTGGACAACCTATTAAGTTCGGCCCATTCGGCTAGCTGATCAGTCAAGGGAAGCGGACGCTCTGGAACGTTGAATTGCGACCAGAATAGCTTGTCCACTTCACGATCTGATTGATCTTGGAAGTATTCGACCGCATCGATAGCGCTCGCCGCCAAGTCCAGAGGGGCATACCGCGGATCTCCGAACTTCCTCCGCAGCAGAAAGGGCTTCCCAGCCGCAATATCCCCGGCTTCGCGCAGCTCCTCCTTCTTCGCCCTCATAGCAGAGCGACTGTCTTTGGTCGCCATAGTGGCCTTCTCAAGGTCCGCTGCCTTCACTCAGTTCTCTTCTTCAAGGAACTGGCAACGGTTGGCAGTGCCTTTTAATTCTATGGCCATCTTGGCCATCTTTTCTTTGCTTTCGCAATGGGCGGCCTTCTCGGCTCTTAACTCTTCGGTCGCCTTCAAAGCAGCCGCATCACTAACCCTCGCTTGTTCCTTGGCTCGGGTGAGTTCCGCCCGAAGGGTCTCCATGGTGGCAGCTCCGTCTGCAGTCACAACATATTAAAGATACTGGCTTCATGTTGCTCTTATAGTGTGACATTCACCAGAAAACATTACTTACCATGTGATTCGTCAAGCCGCTTGTTAACAAGCTCGATGTCGGCGTCTTCTGCATCCAGTTGCCGTTTTAATTTGGCAAACTCACTAGTCCGGCTAGCCACCGGAGCTTCCACCACCTGCACATAAAGGCAGTCTGGTGATTGCCTGGGACTATGATCCTCTGTTCGCCGCTATTCTCGACGACAACCAGAGTCTCAGGGGCTACTATCTACACAGGGCACACCTAACATATGCGGTACTATCACATATTATCTCACGTACCTCAAAGCCTGTCAGTAGACTTATAAAGGCTTCATGTAATCCGCTTTCGGTGGACGAAATTCTCTCCATCACCGTACCCATCAGCGTATGGTGTTCTTCTGAGATGGCTGCTTGCCCCACCAGCTCCCTCAGAACGTCCGACAGCATACTTGACAGTGCCGGACTCTTTTGTTTGCTCTCTTCGGGAGCCGGATGCTGGGGACTTCGGGGGTCTACGGGATTATCTTCTGGCCTCACCATATCCTGAGAGGCCCTCTGTGACGACACTTCGGGGTCGCCCGCTTCTTGAGAGGAGGAGTCCGGGGGAGGTGTTTCGCTCTCCATCATCTCTCAAAGAAGATCCCCCGAAGATGAGCTCAGCTGAGAGGGGCTAAGGCCCGAACTGCAAGATATATGCGGCAGTTATTTTCTCAGAAGAAAGATAGTATACCTTCACTATTAAAGTATTTTTGGGATCACTTATGACTCGTTGGAGGGCTGATCCCCCCGCGGACTTTCTGCGGCAAAAGCACCCCCCGAGGTGGGACCCTCTGTGGGAGACGTCTTCTCCCGTTTGGAGGCCTCGGCTTCCGGATCCTCGGAAGCGGTCCTTTTCCTCCCCCGGTTATCCTCCTTCATGGAGACGCTCATTCCCTCGGTGGGAACTGGCAGCGATGGGGGCCCGCATCCGCCCGTATTATCCCCCCCCTCCCCCCCCGCGTATCTTCCTTCGAGGGCTCCGGGCAAGGTGCGAGCTCGAGCATCTTTTCCAATACCAGATTTTCCAAACCCTTAGGAAGGGGGCCAAACACCGAATCATCTTCGCCTTTGTTAGCCAGTCCTGGTCAAAGAGCAAACTCTCAGAAATAACTTCATGATGAATAAAGGACAGTGTGTTCGGCTAGAGGATTTCTTACTTGTTCGGCGGCGCGGTTACTGCTCAGGCCCACGTCCTCAGTAGCATCCAGACACTCTATTTGAGGTCCGAAGAATGACTTGTACATCTCCTCGTGCGTCAGGCCGAGGAAACTTTGAATGGCACGCGGTCCTTCTGGGTTGAACTCCCACAAGCGAAGGGGTCGGCGTTTGCAAGGCTGGACTTGACGAACCAGCATAACTTGTATTACCATGACCAAATTAAAATCTCCCTCGAAGAGATCTCGAATGCGGCTTTGCAGCATAGGCACGTCCTTGGCTGGACCCCAGCTCAGACCTCTGCTAATCCATGACATTAGTCATGGTGGGGGGCCCGAGCGGAAAGCGAGGGCAGCCGCCCACTTGGCACTTCTAAGAGCTGTGACGTAAAACCACTCCCGTTGCCATAATTCGGATACCTTCGGAAAGGAACCTTTCGGCCATGGAGCTCCTGCCATCTTGCCTATTGATGCACCTCCGCACGCTACATGTTGCCCCTCGATCATCTTCGGCTTCACTTCAAAGGTCTTGAGCCACAGGCCGAAGTGAGGGGTAATGCAGAGGTAGGCCTCACACACGACAATAAATGTCGAGATGTGGAGAAAGGAGTCCGGAGCTAGATCGTGGAAATCTAGCCCGTAATAGAACATCAAACCCCTGACGAAGGGATCCGGAGTGAGGCCTAGGCCTCGGAGGAAGTGGGAGATGAACACGATGTTCTCGTTGGGTTCGGGAGTAGGGACGACCTGCCCTTGAGCAGGAAGCCGATGCGAAACCTCGGCGGTCAGGTATTTGGCCTCCCTCAACTTCTTGATGTCCTCTTCCGTCACGGAGGAGGGCATCCATCGGCCTTGAAGGCTGGATCCGGACATGATTGAAGATCTGGAGCACCTAACCTGGGCTTTGGGTGTTGGAACTCGAGGGCGGGGAAGGGTTCGATTGAGCATGAGAGGGAAAAAGCGAAAACCTTGTCCCTTTATAAAGAGGGTGAATATCAAGCGTCCTCTCCGTAGCCGTTTAGGACTTGCCTATAATCTAGGAGTCCTAGACACGGTTGGGTTACCCACGACCGCATTAATGATAGTCCCGTAATTGGGGGAACACGATCTCTACTTTGACAAGACATGTCAAGAAACCGCCTCGCGTTATGTGTGGAGCTGGTTGAAGAAAAACGGTTCAAATAATCACCGGGCCATGACATAACGTCATGCTGCCAAAACAAGTCAGCAAATTGGATTTGCAAGAATATTATTCTCTCTACGGCGGTATGTGGAACTTATTTTGCAGGGTCGGACACTATCCTCGTATTCAAATTCTTCTATGATGTATTCGGAGAAGGAACCCGCCTTGCAATGTCGAAGACAATACTGCGCGCCGGACTCATCGTCATTGAAGCCTGGTTCAGGGGCTACTGAGGGAGTCCTGGATTAGGGGGTCTCTGGACAGCCGAACTATCTCCATTGGCCGGACTGTTAGACTATGAAGATACAAGATTGAAGACTTCGTCTCATGTCCGGGTGGGACTCTACTTGGCGTGGAAGGCAAGCTAGGCAACACGGATATGGATATCTCCTCCTTTGTAACCGACCTTGTGTAACCCTAACCCTCTCCGGTGTCTATATAAACCAAAGGGTTTTAGTCCGTAGGACAACAATCACAACATACAATCATACCATAGGCTAGCTTCTAGGGTTTAGCCTCTCTGATCTCGTGGTAGATCTACTCTTGTACTACCCATATCATCAATATTAATCAAGCAGGACGTAGGGTTTTACCTCCATCAAGAGGGCCCGAACCTGGGTAAAACATCGTGTCCCCTGCCTCCTGTTACCATCCAACCTAGATGCACAGTTCGGGACCCCCTACCCGAGATCCGCTGGTTTTGACACCGACATTGGTGCTTTCATTGAGAGTTCCTCTGTGTCGTCGCCGTTAGGCTTGATGGCTCCTACTATCATCAATAGCGATGCGGTCCAGGGTGAATTGATACTGTGGACTTGAGGTTGTTTCCTTGGAAAGTGTACCATATGCTCATTACCATTAACATGAAAAGTGACATTGCCTTTGGTGCAATCAATAATAGCCCTTGCAGTATTCAAAAAGGGTCTTCCAAGAATAATAGACATACTATCGTCCTCGGGAATAT
This sequence comes from Triticum aestivum, assembly GCF_018294505.1. Classification (NCBI taxonomy): domain Eukaryota; kingdom Viridiplantae; phylum Streptophyta; class Magnoliopsida; order Poales; family Poaceae; genus Triticum; species Triticum aestivum. Next base: position 158,098,872 of record NC_057809.1, read on the forward strand.
CAAGAATAACAAAGTCCGTTAAAATAGTAACGTTTGCAACCACAACAGGCACATCCTCACAAACACCGACAGGTATAGCAGTTGATTTATCAGCCATTTGCAAAGATATTTCAGTAGGTGTCAACTTATTCAAATCAAGTATATGATATAAAGAGAGAGGTATAACACTAACACCGGCTCCAAGATCACATAAAGCAGTTTTAACATAGTTTCTTTTAATGGAGCATGGTATAGTGGGTACTCCTGGATCTCCAAGTTTCTTTGATATTCCACCCTTAAAAGTATAATTAGCAAGCATGGTGGAAATTTCAGCTTCCGGTATCTTTCTTTTATTAGTAACAATTTTTTTAAAGTACTTAGCATAAGGATTCATTTTAAGCATATCAGTTAATCACATACGCAAAAAGATAGGTCTAATCATTTCAGCAAAGCGCTCAAAATCCTCATCATCCTTTTTCTTGGATGGTTTGGGAGGAAAAGGCATGGGTTTCTGAACCCATGGTTCTCTTTCTTTACCATGTTTCCTAGCAACAAAGTCTTTCTTATCATAACGTTGATTCTTTGATTGTGGGTTATCAAGATCAACAACAGGTTCAATTTCTATATCATTATCATTGCTACGTTGGGCATCAACATGAACATTATCATTAACATTATCACTACTTTCAGGTTCATTACCAGATTGTGTTTCAGCATCAGAAATAGAAATATCATTTGGATTCTTAGGTGTTTCAATAATAGGTTCACTAGAAGCATGCAAAGTCCTATCATTTTTATTTTTCTTCCTTTTAGAAGGACTAGGTGCATCTATATTATTTCTCTGAGAATCTTGCTCAATTCTCTTAGGGTGGCCTTCAGGATACAAAGGTTCCTGAGTCATTTTACCAGTTCTAGTAGCCAATCTAACAGCAAAATCATTATTCTTACTATTCAATTCATTGAGCAAATCATTTTGAGCTTTAAGTACTTGTTCTACTTGAGTGGTAACCATAGACGCATGTTTACTAATAAGTTTAAGTTCACCTTTGACATTAGCCATATAATCACCCAAGTGTTCTAGCATATCAGCACTGTGTTTTAATTCTCTACCAAAATAAGCATCGAAGTCTTCTTGCTTAACCATAAATTTATCAAACTCATCTAAGCATGGGCTAGCAAACTTAGTAAATGGGATTTCAGCTTTATCATATCTATAGAGAGAATTTACCTTTACTACTTGTGTCGGGTTATCAACACCATGTGTTTCTTCAATAGGAGATGGATTAAAATTATCCATTCCTTAGACAGGCGGTAAATTAAGACCATGTATTTCTTTAATAGGAGGTAAATTCTTAACATCTTCGGCATTAATACCCTTTTCTTTCATAGATTTCTTTGCCTCTTGCATATCCTCAGGACTGAGAAATAGAACACCTCTCTTCTTCGGAGTTGGTTTAGGAATAGGCTCAGGAAGTGTCCAATTATTTTCATTAGTCAACATATTGTTCAATAGAATTTCAGATTCATCCGGTGTTCTTTCCCTGAAAACAGAACCAGCACAACTATCCAGGTGATCTCTGGAAGCATCGGTTAGTCCATTATAAAAGATATCAAGCATTTCATTTTTCTTAAGAGGATGATCAGGCAAAGCATTATGTAATTGGAGAAGCCTCCCCCAAGCTTGTGGGAGACTCTCTTCTTCAATTTACCCAAAATTATATATATCCCATAAAGCAGCCTGCTTCTTATGAGCAGGGAAATATTTAGCAGAGAAGTAATAAATCATATCCTGGGGACTATGCGCACAACCAGGATCAAGAGAATTAAACCATATCTTAGCATCACCCTTTAATGAGAACGGAAATATTTTAAGGATATAAAAGTAACGAGTTCTCTCATCATTAGTGAACAGGGTGGCTATATCATTCAATTTAGGAAGATGTGCCACAACAGTTTCAGATTCATGGCCATAAAAATGATCAGATTCAACCAAAGTAATTATATCAGGATCAACAGAGAAATAATAATCCTTATCAGTAACACAGATAGGTGAAGTAGCAAAAGCAGGGTCAGGTTTCATTCTAGCATTAAGGGATTGTTGTTTCCATTTAGCTAATAACCTCTTCAGATCATATCTATCATTGTAAGCTAAAATAGCTCTAGTAGCTTCTTCACCCATAACATAACCCTCAGGAATAACAAATAATTCATATTTATTAGGGGGAGAGTCTTCAACATCACTTTCATCAATATTATCATTTTCAATAATTTCATTCCCTCTAACCCTAGCAAGTTGTTCATCAAGAAATTCACCAAGTGGCATAGTAGTATCAAGCATAGAAGCAGTTTCAGCATAAGTATAATGCATAGCAGAAGTGGCATCATCAATAAAATGTGACATATCAGAATCAACAGCAGAAGCAGGCTTAGGTGTCGCAAGCTTACTCAAAATAGAAGGTGAATCAAGTGCAGAGCTAGATGGTAGTTCCTTACCTCCGCTCGTAGTTGAGGGATAAATCTTGGTTTTTGGATCTCTCAAGTTCTTCATAATGATAAGCAGATATAAATCCCAAGTGGCTCAAAGAATAGAGCTATACTCCCCGGCAACGGCGCCATAAAATAGTCTTGATAACCCACAAGTATAGGGGATCGCAACAGTTTTCGAGGGTAGAGTAGTCAACCCAAATTTATTGATTTGACACAAGGGGAGCCAAAGAATATTCTCAAGTATTAGCAGCTGAGTTGTCAATTCAACCACACCTGGAAACTTAATATCTGCAGCAAAGTATTTAGTAGCAAAGTAATATGATAATAGTGGTAACGGTAGCAAAAGGTAATGATAACAAAAGTAATGTTTTTGGTATTTTGTAGTGATTGTAACAATAGCAACGGAAAAGTAAATAAGCGAAGAACAACATATGGAAAGCTCGTAGGCAATGGATCGGTGATAGAGAATTATGCCAGATGCGGTTCATCATGTAACAGTTATAACCTAGGGTGACACAGAACTGGCTCCAAATCATCAATGTAATGTAGGCATGTATTTTGAATATAGTCATACGTGCTTATGGAAAAGAACTTGCATGACATCTTTTGTCCTACCCTCTCATGGCAGCGGGGTCCTAGCGGAAACTAAGGGATATTAAGGCCTCCTTTTAATAGAGTACCGGACCAAAGCATTAACACATAGTGAATGCACGAACTCCTCAAACTACGGTCATCACCGGGAGTGGTCCCGATTATTGCCACTTTGGGGTTGCCGCATCATAACACATAGTAGGTGACTATAGACGTCCAAGACAAGATCAAGAACTCACATATATTCACGAAAACATAATAGGTTCAGATCTGAAATCATGGCACTCGGGCCCTAGTGACAAGCATTAAGCATAGCAAAGTCATACCAACATCAATCTCAGAACATAGTGGATACTAGGGATCAAACCCTAACAAAACTAACTCGATTACATGATAAATCTCATCCAACCCATCACCGTCCAGCAAGCCTACGATGGAATTACTCACGCATGGCGGTGAGCATCATGAAATTGGTGATGGAGGAAGGTTGATGATTATGATGGCGACGGATTCCCCTCTCAGGAGCCCCGAACAGACTCCAGATCAGCCCTCCCGAGAGGTTTTATGGCTTGGCGGCGGCTCCGTATCGTAAAACGCGATGAATCCTTCTCCTTTATTTTTTTCTCCCCGAAAGCAAATATATAGAGTTGGAGTTGAGGTCGAAGGAGCTCCAAGGGGCCCACGAGGTAGTGGGGCACGCCCCCACCCTCGTGGCTAGGGTGTGGGCCCCCTGGTCTTGATCTTTTGCCAGGATTTTTTATTATTTCCAATAAGACGTTCCGTGAAGTTTCAGGTCATTACGAGAATTTTTGTTTTTGCACATAAATAACACCATGGCAATTCTGCTGAAAACAGCGTCAGTCTGGGTTAGTTCCATTCAAATCATGCAAGTTAGAGTCCAAAACAAGGGCAAAAGTGTTTGGAAAAGTAGATACGACGGAGATGTATCACTGTACTCACCGATAAACCTCCCACAACTATTCGGAAGAGAGTGCAAATACTTGCTGTCTGTTGGGATGATCCGAGGAAAGAACTTAGTGACCAGCACTGGCCCTAAGAATTTTCACCAGGTACATCAGACTCAAAGGAAATTCTCAAGTTGAGATAACCATTTTAAGCAAAAGGTTGGAAGTCCATTTTCTCATGTATCTGAGAAGGAGGAGATCGACTTGTCCCACGTGATTTTGGAGTGGTGGCGCATGCCTTCTTAGAGCATCTCCAATAGGCGATGTAAAAGTGTATTCCCTAAAAATAATTTTAGGCGAGGACGGAGAATGTTTTTGGGCACCAAAATAGATTTTGCTTTATCAGATGCCCTAAACTAGTGCCCTAAAATTTCGAAAGTAATTGAAACATGAGATCCGATAGTGGGGAGCCAATGAGGAGGTTCTGATAGTTGTTGGAGGTTGAGGAAAGGCCGTGTTGGCAGGAACCGTAGGGGAGACGGGGGATGTGGACAAATCCAGCAACACCACGCTGACCGAGTGTTGGAACCTTAGCAAGGAGTGGTGGCTCGGTGGTGGCCGCTAATATACATCGCTGGGTGGTGGCGGTGCAAGGATGACCATCTTGGGTAGTGATCGGTCTGGGAGCAGCCAGAATGAGGCGACATCGTCCCTAGATTCACTAGCGACGCATGGGTCACGACAGATGTCTCGAGCAGCGGGGTGGCGGTGGAGCAGGGGGTGGCCGACAGAGTCACAGCGGCAGCCGGCAGCGTGTGGCGGCGGCAACCGGCTGGAATCTATGTGGGGTGGCGATGGTCAGTGACAGAGAAGTTTCACCCGATGCATAGGTTTTAGTCAGAACATTTTAGGTTTTTGGGAAGCCACTAGAGGTGCTGCAAATATGCAACACATGTAGGAAAATTTTAGGGCACTTGTAAACAAAATTTGGAGCCCCATATAGAGATAGGGCATATGTTGGAGTTTTTTATTGTCCAAAGTACCTCAAATGGTAGTTGTTGTGGGATTTTAATTGTTTGGGGCATCTGTTGGACATGCTCTTAAGTATATCATCCATGTGGAAATGTTGCGGTTAGCAAGCATGAGGAAAATCATGGGCGGCGTTGCTTCGAGGTTCTGCACACCTCTTCTATGGGCCCCACCTCTAAAACAAAGCGACCACTCCTTCCCATCCTCATCCAACCGCGATGATCTCCTCCACATGTTTCTTATCCCCCTTGTCTCACCCTCTCTCCCCACCCCCTTTGACAAGAACCTTCACCAAAATCATGACCCGTCGCTCACTTGTCCTTTGAGCTCCAATGCACGCGACCTCCCTATCCTTCTCTACCCCCTCGCCACAATGGCCTTATCATTCCCAATTTCTCATGTTTTCGTTCAAAGCCATGCCCAGCTCCACTCCCCTGCTTCGGTGTACGGGCAATATATGTGGATGTCTGGAGAGATGGTGCGGCCACCGGAGTTGTTACGATTGTCAACCGGGGTGTGGCGAAGAGTGGAGACTGTTGGAGAACATTGCATGGGAAATAAAAAATTTCCTATGCTCACCAAGATCAATCTACGAGATGAACATCCATGAGAGGAGAGATTGCAGCTACATAGCCTTGTAGATCGCTAAGCGGAAATGTTGATACGTCTCCATGAAGGAAATATGCCCTAGAGGCAATAATAAAGTTATTATTTATTTCCTTATATCATGATAAATGTTTATTATTCATGCTAGAATCATATTAACCGGAAACATAATACATGTGTGAATACATAGACAAACAGTATGTCACTAGTATGCCTCTACTTGACTAGCTCGTTGAATCAAAGATGGTTAAGTTTCCTAGCCATAGACATGAGTTCTCATTTGATTAATGGGATCACATCATTAAATAATGATGTGATTGACTTGACCCATTCCGTTAGCATAGCACTTGATCGTTTAGTTTGTTGCTATTGCTTTCTTCATGACTTATACATGTTCCTATGACTATGAGATTATGCAACTCCCATTTACCGGAGGAACACTTTGTGTGCTACCAAACGTCACAATGTAACTGGGTGATTATAAAGGTGCTCTATAGGTGTCTCCGAAGGTACTTGTTGGGTTGGCGTATTTCGAGATTAGGATTTGTCACTCCGATTGTCGGAGAGGTATCTCTGGGCCCACTCGGTAATGCACATCACTATAAGCCTTGCAAGCATTGCAACTAATGATTTAGTTGCGGGATGATGTGTTATGGAACGAGTAAATAGACTTGTCGGTAAGGAGATTGAACTAGGTATTGAAATACCGACGATCGAATCCCGGGCAAGTAACATACCAATGACAAAGGGAACAACGTATGTTGTTAGGCGGTTTGACCGATAAAGATCTTCGTAGAATATGTAGGAGCCAATATGAGCATCCAGGTTCCGCTATTGGTTATTGACCGGAGACGTGTCTCGGTCATGTCTACATAGTTCTCGAACCCGTAGGGTCCGCACGCTTAAAGTTCGATGGCGGTTATATTATGAGTTTATGTTTTTTGATGCACCGAAGGCGTTCGGAGTCCCGTATGAGATAGGGGACATGACGAGGAGTCTCGAAATGGTTGAGATGTAAAGATCGATATATTGGACGACTATATTCGGACATCGGAAAGGTTCCGAGTGATTCGGGTATTTTTGGGAGTACCGGGGAGTTACGGGAATTCGTATTGGGCCTTAATGGGCCATACGGGAAAGGGGAGAAAGGCCTCAAAGGGTGGCCACACCCCTCCCCATGGGCTGGTCCGAATTGGACTAGGGAGGGGGGCACCCCCTTCCTTCCTTCTCCTTTTCCCTTCCCTTTCCTTCCCTCCTACTCCTACTACTTGGAAGGGCTCCTAGTTCTACTAGGAAAGGGGGAATCCTACTCCCGATGGGAGTAGGACTCCCCTAGGGCGCGCCATAGAGAGGGCCGGCCCTCCCCCTCCTCCACTCCTTTATATACGGGGGCAGGGGGCACCCCAAAGACACACAAGTTGATCAAGTTGATCGTCTCTTAGCCGTGTGCGGTGCCCCCCTCCACCATAGTCTACCTCGATAATACTGTAGCGGTGCTTAGGCGAAGCCCTGCGTCAGTAGAACATCAACATCGTCACCACGCCGTCGTGCTGACAAAACTCTCCCTCAACACTCGGCTGGATCGGAGTTCGAGGGACGTCATCGGGCTGAACGTGTGCTGAACTCGAAGGTGCCGTACGTTCGGTACTTGATCGGTCGGATCGTGAAGATGTATGACTACATCAACTGCGTTGTGCTGACGCTTCCGCTTACGTTCTACGAAGGTATGTGGACACACTCTCCCCTCTCGTTGCTGTGCATCACCATCATCTTGCGTGTGCATAGGAAAATTTTGAAATTACTATGTTCCCCAACAGTGGCATCCGAGCCAGGTTTTATGCGTTGATGTAAGATGCACGAGTAGAACACAAGTGAGTTGTGGGCGATATAAGTCATACTGCTTACCAGCATGTCATACTTTGGTTCGGCGGTATTGTTGGATGAAGCGGCCCGGACCGACATTACGCGTACGCTTACGCGAGACTGGTTCTACCGACGTGCTTTGCACATAGGTGGCTGGCGGGTGTCAGTTTCTCCAACTTTAGTTGAACCGAGTATGGCTACGCCCGGTCCTTGCGAAGGTTAAAGCAGCACCAACTTTACAAACTATCATTGTGGTTTTGATGCGTAGGTAAGAACGGTTCTTGCTAAAGCCCGTAGCAGCCACGTAAAACTTGCAACAACAAAGTAGAGGATATCTAACTTGTTTTTGCAGGGCATGTTGTGATGTGATATGGTCAAGACATGATGCTAAATTTTATTGTATGAGATGATCATGTTTTGTAACCGAGTTATCGGCAACTGGCAGGAGCCATACGGTTGTCGCTTTATTGTATGCAATGCAATTGCGATGTAATGCTTTACTTTATCACTAAGCGGTAGCGATAGTCGTGGAAGCACAAGATTGGCGAGACGACAACGATACTACGATGGTGATCAAGGTGTCGCGTCGGTGACGATGGTGATCATGACGGTGCTTCGGAGATGGAGATCATAAGCACAAGATGATGATGGCCATATCATATCACTTATATTGATTGCATTTGATGTTTATCTTTTATGCATCTTATCTTGCTTTGATTGACGGTAGCATTATAAGATGATGTCTCACTAAATTTCAAGATAAAAGTGTTCTCCCTGAGTATGCACCGTTGCCAAAGTTCGTCGTGCCCAGACACCACGTGATGATCGGGTGTGATAAGCTCCACGTCCATCTACAACGTGTGCAAGCTAGTTTTGCACACGCAGAATACTCAGGTTAAACTTGACGAGCCTAGCATATGCAGATATGGCCTCGGAACACTGAGACTGAAAGGTCGAGCATGAATCATATAGTAGATATGATCAACATATTGATGTTCACCATTGAAAGCTACTCCATTTCACGTGATGATCGGTTATGGTTTAGTTGATATGGATCACGTGATCACTTAGAGGATTAGAGGGATGTCTATCTAATTGGGAGTTCTTAAGTAATATGATTAATTGAACTTAAATTTATCATGAACTTAGTCCTGGTAGTATTAGCATATCTATGTTGTAGATCAATAGCTCGCGATGTTGCTCCCCGTTTATTTTTGATATGTTCCTAGAGAAAACTAAGTTGAAAGATGTTAGTAGCAATGATGCGGACTGGGTCTGTGATCTGAGGTTTATCCTCATTGCTACACAGAAGAATTATGTCCTTGATGCACCGCTAGGTGACAACCTATTGCAGGAGCAGATGTAGATGTTATCAACGTTTGGCTAGCTCAATATGATGACTACTTGATAGTTTAGTGCACCATGCTTAAGCGGTTTAGAATCGGGACTTCAAAGATGTTTTGAACGTCATGGACCATATGAGATGTTCCAGGAGTTGAAGTTAATATTTCAAGCAAATACCCGAGTTGAGAGATATGAAGTCTCCAACAAGTTCTATAGCTAAAGATGGAGGAGAATAGCTCAAGAAGTGAGCATGTGCTCAGATTGTCTGGGTATTACAATCGCTTGAATCAAGTGGGAGTTAATCTTCCAGATAAAATAGTGATTGACAGAATTCTCTATTCACCATCACCAAGTTAATAGAACTTTGTGATGAACTATGATATGCAAGGGATAACGGAAATGATTCCCAAGCTCTTCGTAATGCTGAAATCAACGAAGGTAGAAATCAACAAAAATATCAAGTGTTGATGGTAGACAAGACCACTAGTTTCAAGAAAAGGGCAAAGGAAAAAAGGGGAACTTCAAGAGGAACGGCAAGCAAGTTGCTGCTCGAGTGAAGAAGCCCAAGTCTAGACCTAAGCCTGAGACTAAGTGCATCTACTGCAAAGGGATTGGTCACTGAAAGCGGAACTACCCCAAGTGATTGGCGGATAAGAAGGATGGCAAAGTGAACATAAGGATATTTTATATACATGTTATTGATGTGTACTTTACTGGTGTTTATAGCAACCCCTCAGTATTTGATACTAGTTCAGTTGCTAAGATTTGTAACTCGAAACAGAAGTTGCAGAATGAACAGAGACTAGTTAAGGGTGAAGTGACAATGTGTGTTGGAAGTGGTTCCAAGATTGATATGATCATCATCGCACACTCCCTATACTTTCGGGATTAGTGATGAACCTAAATAAGTGTTATTAGGTGTTTGCATTGAGCATGAATATGATTTGATCATGTTTATTGTAATACAGTTATTCATTTAAGATAGAGAATAATTGTTGTTCTGTTTACATGAATAAAACCTTATATGGTTACACACCTAATGAAAATGGTTCGTTGGATCTCGATCATAGTGATACACATATAAATAATATTGAAACCAAAAGATGCAAAGTTAATTATGATAGTGCAACTTATTTGTGGCACTGCCGTTTAGGTCATATTGGTGTAAAGCGCATGAAGAAACTCCATGCTGGTGGGCTTTTGGAATCACTTAATTATGAATCACTTGATGCTTGCGAACCATGCCTTATGGGCAAGATTACTAAGACTCCGTTCTTCGGAACAATAGAGCGAGCAACTGACTTATTGGAAATAATACATACTGATTTATGCGATCCGATGAGTGTTGAGGCATGCGGCAGGTATCGTTATTTTCTGACCTTCGCAGATGATTTGAGCAGATATGGGTATGTCTACTTGATGAAACATAAGTCTGAAACATTTGAAAAAGTTCAAAGAATTTTAGAGTGAAGTGGAAAATCATCGTGACAAGAAAATAAGGTTTCTACGATCTGATCGCGGAGACAAATATTTGAGTTACGAGTTTGGTCTTCAAATTAAAACAATGTGGAATAGTTTCACAAATTCATGCCACCTGGAACACCACAACATAATGGTGTGCCTGAACGTCATAACCATACTTTATTTGATATAGTGCAATCTATGATGTTTCTTACCGATTTACCACTATAGTTTTGGTGTTGTGCATTAGAGACAGCTGCATTCACGTAAAAGGGCACCATATAAATTCGTTTGAGACGACACTGTATGAACTGTGGTTTGGCAAGAAACCAAAGTTGTCGTTTCTTAAATTTTGGGGTTGCGGTGCTTATGTGAAATAAGTTTCAGCATGATAAGGTCAAACCCAAATCGGAGAAGTGTGTCTTCATAGGATACCCAAAAAGAGACTATTGGGTACACCTTCTATCACAGATCCGAAGGCAAGATCTTTGTTGCTTAAAATTGATCCTTTCTAAGAGAAGGAGTTTCTCTCGAAAGAAGTGAGTGGGAGGAAAGTAGAACTTGATGAGATCACTGTACCTGCTCCCTTATTGGAAAGTAGTTCATCACATAAATCTGTTCCCGTGACTACTACACCAAGTAGTGAGGAAGCTAATGATGATGATCATGTAACTTCAGATCAAGTTACTACCGAACCTCGTAGGTAAACCAGAGTGAGATCCGCACCAGAGTGGTACGATAATCATGTTCTGGAGGTCATGTTACTTGACCATGACGAACCTACGAACTATGAGGAAGCGATGATGAGCCTAGATTCTGAAAAATGGCTTGAGGCCATGAAATCTGAGATGGGATCCATGTATGAGAACAAAGTGTGGACTTTGGTTGACTTGCCCAATGATCGGCGAGCCATTGAGATTAAATGGATCTTCGAGAGGAAATGAACGCTGATAGTAGTGTTACTTTCTACAAAGCTAGAATTGTCGCAGAAGGTTTTCGACAAGTTCAAGGTGTTGACTACGATGAGAGTTTCTCACTCGTATCTATGCTTAAGTCTGTCCGAATCATGTTAGCAATTGCCGCATTTTATGAAATCTGGAAAATGGATAAACAAAACTACATTCCTTAATGGATTTATTAAAGAAGAGTTGTATATGATGCAACCAGAAGGTTTTGTCGATCCTAAAGGTGTTAACAAAATGTGCAAGCTCCAGCGATCCATCTATGGACTGGTGCAAGCATCTCGGAGTTGGAATATACGCTTTGATAAGTTAATCAAAGCATATAGTTTTATACAGACTTGCGGTGAAGCCTGTATTTACAAGAAAGTGAGTGAGAGCACTACATCATTTCTTATAAGTATATGTGAATGACATATTGTTGATCGGAGATAATGTAGAATTATTCTGCAAAGCATAAAGGAGTGTTTGAAAGGAGTTTTTAAAAGAAAGACCTCGGTGAAGCTGCTTACATATTAAGCATCAAGATCTATAGAGATAGATCAAGACGCTTGATAAGTTTTTCAATGAGTACATACCTTGACAAGATTTTGAAGTAGTTCAAAATGGAACAGTCAAAGAAAGAGTTCTTGCCTGTGTTACAAGGTGTGAAACTGAGTAAGACTCAAAGCCCGACCATGGCAGAAGATAGAGAGAGAATGAAAGTCATTCCCTATGCCTTGGCCATAGGGTCTATGAAGTATGCCATGCTGTGTACCAGATCTATTGTATACCCTACACTGTTTTTGGCAAGGGAGTACAATAGTGATCTAGGAGTAGATCATTGGACATTGGTCAAAATTATCCTTAGTGGAATAAGGATATGTTTCTCGATTATGGAGGTGACATAAGGTTCGTCGTAAAGGGTTACGCTGATGCAAGTTTTGACACTGATCTAGATGACTGAAAGTCTCAATCTGGATACATATTGAAAGTGGGAGAAATTAGCTAGGGTAGATCCGTGCAGAGCATTGTTGACATAGAAATTTGCAAAATACATACGGATCTGAATGTAGCAGACCCGTTGAATAAACTTCCCTCACAAGCAAAACATGATCACACCTTAGTACTCTTTGGGTATTAATCACATAGTGATGTGAACTAGATTATTGACTCTAGTAAAACCTTTGGGTGTTGGTCACATGACGATGTGAACTATGGGTATTAATCACATGGTGATGTGAACTATTGATGTTAAATCACATGGCGATGTGAACTAGATTATTGACTCTAGTGCAAATGGGAGACTGAAGGAAATATGCCCTAGAGGCAATAATAAAGTTATTATTTATTTCCTTATATCATGATAAATGTTTATTATTCATGCTAGAATCGTATTAACCGGAAACATAATACATGTCTGAATACATAGACAAACAGTATGTCACTAGTATGCCTCTACTTGACTAGCTCGTTGAATCAAAGATGGTTAAGTTTCCTAGCCATAGACATGAGTTGTCATTTGATTAACGAGATCACATCATTAGAGAATGATGTGATTGACTTGACCCATTCCGTTAGCATAGCACTTGATCGTTTAGTTTGTTGCTATTGCTTTCTTCATGACTTATACATGTACCTATGACTATGAGATTATGCAACTCCCGTTTACCGGAGGAAGACTTTGTGTGCTACCAAACATCACAACGTAACTGGGTGATTATAAAGGTGCTCTACAGGTGTCTCCGAAGGTACTTGTTGGGTTGGCGTATTTCGAGATTAGGATTTTTCACTCCGATTGTCGGAGAGGTATCTCCGGGCCCACTCGGTAATGCACATCACTATAAGCCTTGCAAGCATTGCAACTAATGAGTTAGTTGCGGGATGATGTGTTACGGAACGAGTAAACAGACTTGCCAGTAACGAGATTGAACTAGGTATTGAGATACCGACGATCGAATCTCGGGCAAGTAACATACCGATGACAAAGGGACCAACGTATGTTGTTATGCGGTTTGACCGATAAAGATCTTCGTAGAATATGTAGGAGCCAATATGAGCATCCAGGTTCCGCTATTGGTTATTGACCGAAGACGTGTCTCGGTCATGTCTACATAGTTCTCGAACCCGTAGGGTCCACACGCTTAAAGTTCGATGGCGGTTATATTATGAGTTTATGTGTTTTGATGTACAGAAGGCGTTCGGAGTCCCGGATGAGATCGGGGACATGACGAGGAGTCTCGAAATGGTCGAGATGTAAAGATCGATATATTGGACGACTATATTTGGACATCGGAAAGGTTCTGAGTGATTCGGGTATTTTCGGGAGTACCGGGGAGTTACGGAAATTCGTATTGGGCCTTAATGGGCCATACGGGAAAGGAGAGAAAGGCCTCAAAGGATGGCCGCACCCCTCCCCATGGGCTGGTCTGAATTGGACTAGGGAGGGGGGGCGCCCCCTTCCTTCCTTCTCCTTTTCCCTTCCCTTTCCTTCCCTCCTACTCCTTCCTTCTCCTTTTCCCTTCCCTTTCCTTCCCTCCTACTCCTACTACTTGGAAGGGCTCCTAGTTCTACTAGGAAAGGGGGAATCCTACTCCCGGTGGGAGTAGGACTCCCCTAGGGCGCCATAGAGAGGGCCGTCCCTCCCCTCCTCCACTCCTTTATATACGGGGGCAGGGGGCACCCCAAAGACACACAAGTTGATCAAGTTGATCGTCTCTTAGCCGTGTGCGGTGCCCCCCTCCACCATAGTCCACCTCGATAATACTGTAGCGGTGCTTAGGCGAAGCCTTGCGTCGGTAGAACATCAACATCGTCACCATGCCGTCGTGCTGACGAAACTCTCCCTCAACACTCGGCTGGATCGGAGTTCGAGGGACGTCATCGGGCTGAACGTGTGCTGAACTCGGAGGTGTCGCGCGTTCAGTACTTGATCGGTCAGATCGTGAAGACGTACGACTACATCAACTGCGTTGTGCTAACGCTTCCGCTTACGGTCTACGAGGGTACGTGGACACACTCTCCCCTCTTGTTGCTGTGCATCACCATGATCTTGCATGTGCGTAGGAAAATTTTGAAATTACTACGTTCCCCAACACTCCAACATATCTATAATTTTTGATTGTTCCATGATATTATATTATCCATCTTGGATGTTTTATATGCATTTATATGCTATTTTATATTATTTTTGGGACTAACCTATTAACCTAGAGCCCAGTGTCAGTTTCTGTTATTTCCTTGTTTTTGAGTCTTATAGAAAAGGAATACCAAACGGAGTCCAAACGAGCTGAAACTTTACGACGATATTTTATGGACCAGAAGAAGCCCACGAAGTATCAGAGATGGACCAAAGGAGCCACGAGGCATCCACAAGGGTGCCCCTAGGGTGCGCCACCTACCTTGTCGCTGCCTCGTGGACCCCCTGAGTTGAAACCGACGCAAAATATCTTATAAATCCAGAAACCCCTAGAAAGAAACCTAGATCAGGAGTTCTAACACCGCAAGCCTTTGTATCCACGAAAAACGAATTGGGAGCCCGTTTTGGCACCCTGCCAGAGGGGGAAACCATCACCGGAGGCCATCTTCATCATCCTGGCACTCTCTATGATGAGGAGGGAGTAGTTCACCCTCGGGGTTGACGGTATGTACCAGTAGCTATGTGTTTGATCTCTCTCTCTCTCTCTCGTGTTCTTGATTTGGCACAATCTTCATGTACCACGAGCTTTGTTATTATAGTTGGATCATATGGTGTTTCTCCCCCTCTACCTTCTTGTGACGAATTGAGTTTTACCTTTGAGGTTTCACTATTATTGGATTGAATACTATTATGGAGTTGAGAACACATGATGTACGTCTTGTTGGGGAACGTAGCAGAAATTCAAAATTTTCCTACGCGTCACGAAGATCTATCTATGGAGAAACCAGCAACGAGGGGAAGGAGAGTGCATCTACATACCCTTGTAGATCGCTAAGCGGAAGCGTTCAAGTGAACGGGGTTGATGGAGTCGTACTCGTCGTGATTCAGATCACCGATGATCCTAGTGCCGAACGGACAGCACCTCCGCGTTCAACACACGTACAGCTCGACGATGTCTCCCACGCCTTGATCCAGCAAGGAGAGAGGGAGAGGTTGAGGAAGACTCCATCCAGCAGCAGCACAACGGCGTGGTGGTGATGGAGGAGCGTGGCAATCCTGCAGGGCTTCGCCAAGCACCTACGGGAGAGGAGGAGGTGTCACGGGAGGGAGGGAGGCGCCAAGGGCTCAGGTATGGATGCCCTCCCTCCCCTCCACTATATATAGGGGCAGGGGAGAGGGGGGAGGCGCAGCCTTGCCCCTTCCTCCAAGGAAGGGGTGCGGCTAAGAGGGGGGGAGGAGTCCATCCTCCCCAAGGCACCTCGGAGGTGCCTTCCCCCTTTAGGACTCTCCCCTTTTCCTCCACTCTTGGAGCATGGGCCTCTAGGGGCTGGTGCCCTTGGCCCATGAAGGCCAAGGTGCACCCCCTACAGCCCATGTGGCCCCCCGGGGCAGGTGGCCCCACCCGGTGGGCCCCCGGGACCCTTCCGGTGGTCCCGGTACAATACCGATGACCCCGAAACTTGTCCCGATGGCCGAAACAGGACTTCCTATATATAAATCTTTACCTCCGGACCATTCCGGAACTCCTCGTGACGTCCGGGATCTCATCCGGGACTCCGAACAACATTCGGTAACCACATACAAACTTCCTTTATAACCCTAGCGTCATCGAACCTTAAGTGTGTAGACCCTACGGGTTCGGGAGACATGTAGTCATGACCGAGATGTTCTCCGATCAATAACCAACAGCGGGATCTGGATACCCATGTTGGCTCCCACATGTTCCACGATGATCTCATCGGATAAACCACGATGTCAAGGAATCAATCAATCCCGTATACAATTCCCTTTGTCTAGCGGTATGGTACTTGCCCGAGATTCGATCGTCGGTATACCGATACCTTGTTCAATCTCGTTATCGGCAAGTCTCTTTACTCGTTCCGTAACACATCATCCCGTGATCAACCCCTTGGTCACATTGTGCACATTATGATGATGTCCTACCGAGTGGGCCCAGAGATACCTCTCCATTTACACGGAGTGACAAAATCCCAATCTCGATTCGTGCCAACCCAACAGACACTTTCAGAGATACCCATAGTGTACCTTTATAGCCACCCAGTTACGTTGTGATGTTTGGCACACCCAAAGCACTCCTACGGTATCCGGGAGTTGCACAATCTCATGGTCTAAGGAAATGATACTTGACATTAGAAAAGCTTTAGCATACAAACTACATGATCTTGTGCTAGGCTTAGGATTGGGTCTTGTCCATCACATCATTCTCCTAATGATGTGATCCCGTTATCAACGACATCCAATGTCCATGGTCAGGAAACCGTAACCATCTATTGATTAACGAGCTAGTCAACTAGAGGCTTACTAGGGACATGGTGTTGTCTATGTATCCACACATGTATCTGAGTTTCCTATCAATACAATTCTAGCATGGATAATAAACGATTATCATGAACAAGGAAATATAATAATAATCAATTTATTATTGCCTCTAGGGCATATTTCCAACAGTCTCCCACTTGCACTACAGTCAATAATCTAGTTCACATCGATATGTGATTAACACTCAAGGTCACATCCCCATGTGACTAACACCCAAAGAGTTTACTAGAGTCAATAATCTAGTTCACATTTACCATGTGATTAACACTCGATGAGTTCTGGGTTTGATCATGTTATGCTTGTGAGAGAGGTTATAGTCAACGGGTCTGAACCTTTCAGATCCGTGTGTGCTTTACAAATCTCTATGTCATC
This sequence comes from Triticum aestivum, assembly GCF_018294505.1. Classification (NCBI taxonomy): domain Eukaryota; kingdom Viridiplantae; phylum Streptophyta; class Magnoliopsida; order Poales; family Poaceae; genus Triticum; species Triticum aestivum. Next base: position 158,115,926 of record NC_057809.1, read on the forward strand.
TCCTAGATGCAGCTACCACGTTCTATTTGGAGCTATTCCAAATAACTGTTCTACTTGGAGCTATTCTAAATTGTTGCTCCATTATACGTATCCGGTATCTCTACTCAGAGCTATCCGGATAAGTGTTAAGCTTGCATCGACGTAACCCTTTACGACGAACTCTTTTACCACCTCCATAATTGAGAAAATTCCTTAGTCCACTAGTTACTAAGGATAACTTTGACCGGTATCCTGTGATCCATTCTTGGATCACTCTTGTACCCCTTGACTGACTCATGGTAAAGCACACTTCAGGTGCGGTACACAGCATAGCATACTGTAGAGCCTATGTCTTAAGCATAGGGGACGACCTTCGTTCCTTTCTCTCTATTCTGCCATGGTCGAGCTTTAAGTCTTAACTTCATACCTTACAACTCAGGCAAGAACTCCTTCTTTGACTGGTCCATCTTGAACACCTTCAAGATCATGTCAAGGTATGTGCTCATTTGAAAGTACCATTAAGCGTTTTAATCTATCCTTATAGATCTTGATGCTCAATGCTCAAGCAGCTTAATCCAGGTTTTTCCATTGAAAAATACTTTCCAAATAACCCTTTATGCTTTCCAGAAATTCTACGTCATTTCTGATCATTAATATGTCAACAACATATACTCATCAGAAATTCTATAGTGCTCCCACTCACTTCTTTGGAAATACAAGTTTCTCATAAACTTTGCATACACCCAAAATCTTTGATCATCATCAAAGCATACATTCCAACTCCGAGATGCTCACTCCAGTCCTCAGAAGGATTGCTGGAGCTTTGCATACTTATTAGCATATTTCAGGATAGACAAAACCTTCCGGTTGTATCACATACAACCTTTCCTCAAGAATCGTCGAGGAAACAATGTTTTGACATCCTATCTGCAAGATTTCATAAATAATGCAGTAATTGCTAATATAATTCCAACAGACTCTTAGCATCGCTACAAGTGAGAAAGTCTCATCGAGTCAACTCCTTGAACTTGTCGAAAAACATCTTAACGACAAGTCGAGCTTTCTCAATGGTGACACTTACCATCATTGTCTGTCTTCCTTTCAAAATCCATATGTACCTAACAGCCTTACGACCATCAAGTAGTTCTTCCAAAGTCTACACTTTGTTTTCATACATGGATCCTCTCTCGGGTTTTATGGCTTCTAACCATTTGTTGGAATTTGGGCCCACCGTCGCTTCTCCATAGCTCGTAGGTTCATTGTTGTCTAGCAACATGACCTTCAAGACAGGATCACCTTACCACTCCGAAGTAGTACGTGTCCTTGTCGTCCTACGAGGTTTGGGAGTGACTTGATTCGAAGTTTCATGATCAATATCATAAGCTTCCACTTCAATTGGTGTAGGTGCCACAGGAACAACTCCCTGTGCCCTGTCACACACTAGTTGAAGAGACGGTTCAATAACCTCATCAAGTCTCCACCATCCTCCCACTCAACTTTTCGAGAGAAACCTTTCCTCGAAAAAGGACCCGATTCAAGAAACAATCCCTATTGCTTTCGGATCTGAATTAGGAGGTATACCCAACTGTTTTTGGGTGTCCTATGAAGATGCATTTTATCTGCTTTGGGTTCGAGCTTATCAACCTGAAACCTTTTCACATAAGCGTCGCAGCCCCAAACTTTCAAGAAACGGCAACTTAGGTTTCTCCAAACCATAGTTCATACGGTGCCGTCTCAACGAAATTATGTGGTGCCCTATTTAAAGTGAATGTGGTTGTCTCTAATGCCTAACCCATGAACGATAGTGGTAACTCGATAAGAGACATCATGGTATGCACCATATCCAATAGGGCGCAACTATGACGTTTGCACACACCATCACACTATGGTGTTCCAGGCTGTATCAGTTGTGAAACAATTTCCACAATGTCTTAATTCTGTGCCAAACTCGTAATTCAGATATTCATCTCTATGATCATATCATAGATCTTTTATCCTCTTGTCACGACGATCTTTCAACTTCACCCTGAAATTACTTGAACCTCTCAATAATTCAGACTCGTGATTCATCAAGTAAATATACTCAACATCTACTCAAATCATCTGTGAAGTAAGAACATAACAATGTCCACTACATGCCTCAGCACTCATTGGACTGCACACATCAAAATGTATTACTTCCAACAAGTTGCTTTCTAGTTCCATTTTACTGAAAATGAGGATCTCAGTCATCTTGCCCATGTGGTATGATTTGCATGTCTCAAGTGATTCAAAATCAAGTGAGTCAAAACGGTCCATTTGCATGGAGTTTCTTCATGCATATACACCAATAGACATGGTTCGCATGTCTCAAACTTTTCAAAAACGAGTGAGCCCAAAGATCCATCAACATGGAGCTTCTTCATGCGTTTTATACCGATATGACTTACGTGGCAGTGCCACAAGTAGGTGGTACTATCATTACTACCTTTGGCATGAACATGTGTATCACTACGATCGAGATTTAATAAACCATTCATTTTAGGTGTAAGACCATTGAAGATATTATTCAAATAAACAGAGTAACCATTATTCTCCTTAAATGAATAACCGTATTGCGATAGACGTAATCCAATCATGTCTATGCTCAACGCAAACACCAAATAACAATTATTTAGGTTTAACACCAATCTCTTTGGTAGAGAGAGCGTGCGATGCTTGATCATATCAAGCTTGGAAAAACTTCCAACACATATCGTCAGCTCACCTTTAGCTAGTCTCCGTTTATTCCGTAGCCTTTTGTTTCGAGTTACTAACACTTAGCAACCGAACCGGTATCTAATACCCTGGTGCTACTAGGAGTACTAGCAAAGTACACATTAACACAATGTATATCCAATATACTTCTACCGACCTTGCCAGCCTTCTTATCTACCAAGTATCTAGGGTAATTCTGCTCTAGTGGTTGTTCCCCTTATTACAAAAGCACTTAGTCTCGGGTTTGGGTTTTACCTTGGGTTTCTTCACTAGAGCAGCAATTTGATTTGCCGTTTCATGAAGTATCCCTTCTTGCCCTTGCCCTTCTTGAAACTAGTGGTTTCACCAACCATCAACAATTGATGCTCCTTCTTGATTTCTACTTTCGCGGTGTCAAACATCGCGAGTATCTCAAGGATCATCATATATGTCCCTGATATATTATAGTTCATCACGAAGCTCTAGCAGCTTGGTGGCAATGACTTTGGAGAACCATCAGTGTCTTATCTGGAAGATCAACTCCCACTCGATTCAAATGATTGTTGTACTCAGACAATCTGAGCACAAGCACAACAATTGAGCTTTTCTCCTTAGTTTGCAGGTTAAGAAAGTCATCGGAGGTCTTACACCTCTTGACATGGGCACGAGCCTGAAATCCCAATTTCAGCCCTCAAAACATCTCATATGTTTCGCGATGTTTCAAAAACGTCTTTGGTGCCTCAACTCTAAACCGTTTAACTGAACTATCACGTAGTTATCAAAACATGTATGTCAGATGTTCGCAACAACCACAGACAACGTTCGAGGTTCAGCACACTGAGCAGTGCATTAAGGACATAAGCCTTCTATGAAGCAATGAGGACAATCCTCAGTTTACGGACCTAGTCCGCATAATTGCTACTATCAACTTTCAACTAATTTTTCTCTAGGAACATATCTAAACAGTAGAACTATAGCGTGAGCTACGACATAATTTGCAAAAGGTTCTTTTGACTATGTTCAGGATAATTAAGTTCATCTTATGAACTCCCACTCAGATAGACATCCCTCTAGTCATCTAAGTGATTACATGATCCGAGTCAAACTAGGCCGTGTCCGATCATCACGTGAGACGGACTAGTCATCATCGGTGAACATCTTCATGTTGATCGTATCTTCTATACGACTCATGTTCGACCTTTCGGTCTCCGTGTTCCGAGGCCATGTCTGTACATGCTAGGCTCGTCAAGTTAACCCTAAGTGTTTCGCGTGTGTAAATCTATCTTACACCCGTTGTATGTGAACATTAGAATCTAACACCCGATCATCACGTGGTGCTTCGAAACACGAACTGTCGCAACGGTGCACAGTTAGGGGAGAACACTTCTTGAAATTGTTGTAAGGGATCATCTTATTTACTACCGTCGTTCTAAGCAAATAAGATGTATAAACATGATAAACATCACATGCAATCAAATAGTGACATGATATGGCCATCATCACTTTGCTCCTTTTGATCTCCATCTTCGGGGCTCCATGATCATCATCGTCACCGGCATGACACCGTGATCTCCATCATCATGATCTCCATCATCGTGTCTTCATGAAGTTGCCTCGCCAACTATTACTTCTACTACTATGGCTAACGGTTAGCAATAAAGTAAAGTAATTACATGACGTTTAAGTTGACACGCAGGTCACAAATAAATAAAGACAACTCCTATGGCTCCTGCCGGTTGTCATACTCATCGACATGCAAGTCGTGATTCCTATTACAAGAACATGATCAATCTCATACATCACATATATCATTCATCACATCCTTTTTGGCCATATCACATCACATAGCATACCCTGCAAAAACAAGTTAGACGTCCTCTAATTGTTGTTTGCATGTTTTACGTGGCTGCTATGGGTTTCTAGCAAGAACGTTTCTTACCTACGCATGAACCACAACGTGATATGCCAATTGCTATTTACCCTTCATAAGGACCCTTTTCATCGAATCCGATCCGACTAAAGTGGGAGAGACAGACACCCGCCAGCCACCTTATGCAACTAGTGCATGTTTGTCGGTGGAACCGGTCTCACGTAAGCGTACGTGTAAGGTTGGTCCGTGCCGCTTCATCCCACGATGCCGCCGAATCAAGATAAGACTAGTAACGGCAAGCATATTGAACAATATCGACGCCCACAACTACTTTGTGTTCTACTCGTGCAAAGAATCTACGCAATAGACCTAGCTCATGATGCCATTGTTGGGGAACGTAGCAGAAATTCAAAATTTTCCTACGCGTCACCAAGATCTATCTATGGAGAAACCAGCAACGAGGGGAAGGAGAGTGCATCTACATACCCTTGTAGATCGCTAAGCGGAAGCGTTCAAGTGAACGGGGTTGATGGAGTCGTACTCGTCGTGATTCAGATCACCGATGATCCTAGTGCCGAACGGACAGCACCTCCGCGTTCAACACACGTACAGCTCGACGATGTCTCCCACGCCTTGATCCAGCAAGGAGAGAGGGAGAGGTTGAGGAAGACTCCATCCAGCAGCAGCACAACGGCGTGGTGGTGATGGAGGAGCGTGGCAATCCTGCAGGGCTTCGCCAAGCACCTACGGGAGAGGAGGAGGTGTCACGGGAGGGAGGGAGGCGCCAAGGGCTCAGGTATGGATGCCCTCCCTCCCCTCCACTATATATAGGGGCAGGGGAGAGGGGGGAGGCGCAGCCTTGCCCCCTCCTCCAAGGAAGGGGTGCGGCTAAGGAGGGGGGGAGGAGTCCATCCTCCCCAAGGCACCTCGGAGGTGCCTTCCCCCTTTAGGACTCTCCCCTTTTTCCTTTATCTTGGCGCATGGGCCTCTAGGGGCTGGTGCCCTTGGCCCATGTAGGCCAAGGCGCACCCCCTACAGCCCATGTGGCCCCCCGGGGCAGGTGGCCCCACCCGGTGGGCCCCCGAGACCCTTCCGGTGGTCCCGGTACAATACCGATGACCCCGAAACTTGTCCCGATGGCCGAAACAGGACTTCCTATATATAAATCTTTACCTCCGGACCATTCCGGAACTCCTCGTGACGTCCGGGATCTCATCCGGGACTCCGAACAACATTCGGTAACCACATACAAGCTTCCTTTATAACCCTAGCGTCATCGAACCTTAAGTGTGTAGACCCTACGGGTTCGGGAGACATGCAGACATGACCGAGACGTTCTCCGGTCAATAACCAACAGCGGGATCTGGATACCCATGTTGGCTCCCACATGTTCCACAATGATCTCATCGGATGAACCACGATGTCAAGGACTTAATCAATCCCGTATTCAATTCCCTTTGTCTATCGGTATGTTACTTGCCCGAGATTCGATCGTCGGTATCCAATACCTTGTTCAATCTCGTTACCGGCAAGTCTCTTTACTCGTTCCGTAACACATCATCCCGTGATCAACCCCTTGGTCACATTGTGCACATTATGATGATGTCCTACCGAGTGGGCCCAGAGATACCTCTCCGTTTACACGGAGTGACAAATCCCAGTCTCGATCCGCATAAAACAATAGATACTTTCAGAGATACCTGTAGTGCACCTTTATAGTCACCCAGTTACGTTGTGACGTTTGATACACCCAAAGCACTCCTACGGTATCCAGGAGTTACACGCTCTCATGGTCGAAGGAAGAGATACTTGACATTGGCAAAGCTCTAGCAAATGAACTACACGATCTTTTGTGCTAGTCTTAGGATTGGGTCTTGTCCATCACATCATTCTCCTAATGATGTGATCCCGTTATCAACGACATCCAATGTCCATAGCCAGGAAACCATGACTATCTGTTGATCACAATGAGCTAGTCAACTAGAGGCTCACTAGGGACATATTGTGGTCTATGTATTCACACGTGTATTACGATTTCCGGATAATACAGTTATAGCATGAATAAAAGACAATTATCATGAACAAGGAAATATAATAATAATACTTTTATTATTGCCTCTAGGGCATATTTCCAACAAACACTTCTTGAAATTTTGTAAGGGATCATCTTATTTACTACCGTCGTCCTAAGTAAACAAGATGCATAATCATAATAAACATCACATGCAATCAAATAGTGACATGATATGGCCAATATCATTTTGCTCCTTTTGATCTTCATCTTCGGGGCTCCATGATCATCATCGTCACCGGCATGACACCATGATCTCCATCATCATGATCTCCATCATCGTGTCTTCATGAAGTTGTCACGCCAACGACTACTTCTACTTCTATGGCTAACGCGTTTAGCAATAAAGTAAAGTAAGTTACATGGCGTTCTTCAATGACACGCAGGTCATACAATAAATTAAGACAACTCCTATGGCTCCTGCCGGTTGTCATACTCATCGACATGCAAGTCGTGAATCCTATTACAAGAACATGATCAATCTCATACATCACATATATCATTCATCACATCCTTTTGGCCATATCACATCACATAGCATACCCTGCAAAAACAAGTTAGACGTCCTCTAATTGTTGTTTGCATGTTTTATGTGGCTGCTATGGGTTTCTAGCAAGAACGTTTCTTACCTACGCAAAACCACAACGTGATATGCCAATTGCTATTTACCCTTCATAAGGACCCTTTTCATCGAATCCGTTCCGACTAAAGTGGGAGAGACTGGCACCCGCTAGCCACCTTATGCACCAAGTGCATGTCAATCGGTGGAACCTGTCTCACGTAAGAGTACGTGTAAGGTCGGTCCAGGCCGCTTCATCCCACAATACCGTCGAAACAAGATTGGACTAGTAACGGTAAGCATATTGAACAACATCAACGCCCACAACTACTTTGTGTTCTACTCGTGCAAAGAATCTACGCAATAGACCTAGCTCATGATGCCACTGTTGGGGAACGTAGCAGAAATTCAAAATTTTCCTACGTGTCACCAAGATCTATCTATGGAGAGACTAGCAACGAGGGGAAGGAGAGTGCATCTACATACCCTTGTAGATCGCTAAGCGGAAGCGTTCAAGTGAACGGGGTTGATGGAGTCGTACTCGTCGTGATTCAAATCACCGATGATCTAGTGCCGAACGGACAGCACCTCCGCGTTCAACACACGTACAGCTCGACGATGTCTCCCATGCCTTGATCCAGCAAGGAGAGAGGGAGAGGTTGAGGAAGACTCCATCCAGCAGCAGCACAACGGCGTGGTGGTGATGGAGGAGCGTGGCAATCCTGCAGGGCTTCGCCAAGCACCTACGGGAGAGGAGGAGGTGTCACGGGAGGGAGGGAGGCGCCAAGGGCTCAGGTGTGGATGCCCTCCCTCCCCTCCACTATATATAGGGGCAGGGGAGAGGGGGGAGGCGCAGCCTTGCCCCTTCCTCCAAGGAAGGGGTGCGGCTAAGAGGGGGGGAGGAGTCCATCCTCCCCAAGGCACCTCGGAGGTGCCTTCCCCCTTTAGGACTCTCCCCTTTTCCTCCACTCTTGGCGCATGGGCCTCTAGGGGCTGGTGCCCTTGGCCCATGTAGGCCAAGGCGCACCCCCTACAGCCCATGTGGCCCCCCGGGGCAGGTGGCCCCACCCGGTGGGCCCCCGGGACCCTTCCGGTGGTCCCGGTACAATACCGATGACCCCGAAACTTGTCCCGATGGCCGAAACAGGACTTCCTATATATAAATCTTTACCTCCGGACCATTCCGGAACTCCTCGTGATGTCCGGGATCTCATCCGGGACTCCGAACAACATTCGGTAACCACATACAAACTTCCTTTATAACCCTAGCGTCATCGAACCTTAAGTGTGTAGACCCTACGGGTTCGGGAGACATGTAGTCATGACCGAGATGTTCTCCGGTCAATAACCAACAGCGGGATCTGGATACCCATGTTGGCTCCCACATGTTCCATGATGATCTCATCGTATGAACCACGATGTCAAGGACTCAATCAATCCCGTATACAATTCCCTTTGTCTAGCGGTATGGTACTTGCCCGAGATTCGATCGTCGGTATACCGATACCTTGTTCAATCTCGTTACCGGCAAGTCTCTTTACTCGTTCCGTAACACATCATCCCGTGATCAACCCCTTGGTCACATTGTGCACATTATGATGATGTCCTACCGAGTGGGCCCAGAGATACCTCTCCGTTTACACGGAGTGACAAAATCCCAATCTCGATTCGTGCCAACCCAACAGACACTTTCAGAGATACCCGTAGTGTACCTTTATAGCCACCCAGTTACGTTGTGACGTTTGGCACACCCAAAGCACTCCTACGGTATCCGGGAGTTGCACAATCTCATGGTCTAAGGAAATGATACTTGACATTAGAAAAGCTTTAGCATACAAACTACATGATCTTGTGCTAGGCTTAGGATTGGGTCTTGTCCATCACATCATTCTCCTAATGATGTGATCCCGTTATCAACGACATCCAATGTCCATGGTCAGGAAACCGTAACCATCTATTGATTAACGAGCTAGTCAACTAGAGGCTTACAGGGACATGGTGTTGTCTATGTATCCACACATGTATCTGAGTTTCCTATCAATACAATTCTAGCATGGATAATAAACGATTATCATGAACAAGGAAATATAATAATAATCAATTTATTATTGCCTCTAGAGCATATTTCCAACACGTCTTGCGTGGGATACCCGTGGTGACAATGGGGTGTTCTATTGATTAACTTGATGTATGTTTTGGCACACAACTCGTGGATTCCCGAGGTTACATTGGGGTAATCTATGCATAGGGGTTGATGCACGTTTTCATCCTTGTTTCTCCAGTAGGAATCTTGGGGCACTCTTTGAGGTTCTTTGTGTTGGATTGAATATTATGAATCTGGAGTTGTTTGATGCATATCATATAATTGACCCACGGATACTTGTGGTGACATTGGAGTACCTAGGTGACATTAGGGTTGATTGATGTGTATCATATGGTGTTATTTTACTACGAACTCTAGGGCTATTTGTGACACTTATAGGAATAGCTCAATGGATTGATCGGAAAGAATAACTTTGAGGTGGTTTCATACCCTACAAGCAATTTCATCTTATGTTCTCCGTGATAGGAACTTTGGAGTGACTTTTGTCGCATGTTGAGGGGTTGCCATATGATCTAATTATGTTATCATTGTTGAGAGAACTTGCACTAGTGAATGTATGAACCCTAGGCCTTGTTTACAAGCATTGCAATACTGTTTTCGCTCACTTTTGTTACTTGCTACCTTGCTGTTTTTATATTTTTAGATTACAAAAACCTTTATCTACTATCCATATTACACTTGTATCACCATGTCTTCGCCGAACTAGTGCACCTATACAATTAACCATTGTATTGGGTGTGTTGGGGATACAAGATACTCTTTGTTATTTGGTTGTAAGGTTGTTTGAGAGAGACCATCTTCGTCCTACGCCTCCCACGAATTGATAAACCTTAGGTCATCCACTTGAGGGAAATTTGCTACTGTCCTACAAAACTCTGTGCTTGGAGGCCCAACACGAGTCTACAAGAATAAGGTTGCGTTTTATATATCAAGCATTAAGAAATGCGGTTGATGTACTCAAACATCTTCGTGATCCAATCACGGTCCGTCCCGCGAACTCCCGATCCAAGTGCCGAACGGACGGCACCTCCGCGTTCAACACACGTACGTCTTGATGATGCCTTCACCTCCTCGATCTAGCGAGCGATGGTGAAGTAGTAGCTCGAGTCCTCTGGCAGCATGACGACGTCGTGGCGGTGGTGGTGGAGAAATCTCGGCAGAGCTTCGCTAAGCACTACGGAGAAGAAGATGGCTACAAGGGAGAGGGAGGGTGGTGCCATGATATAGAGATGTTCTCAAGGGTGCGACTGCCCTCTCTATAGCTCTCTATATGTAGGGGGAAGGGGGGAGGAGGGGGCGCCCTAGATCCCATCTAGGGGGGCGGCGGCCACAGGAGGAAACCCTAGATGTCTTTTGGGCGCCTCCCACCCTCGGGAGACTTGCCCCCAAGGAAAAAGGGATGGCTTCCCTGGGGGGTGCCCCCACCCCTTCTGGTTACGTGGGATGGGGTGAGGGGGCGCACATCCCCTTAATGGGATGGTTTGCCCCCTCCCCTTGGCCCATGAGGCCCCCAAACACTTGTTGGGCCCCTCGAAACCCCTTTCGGTCATGCTGGTCATCACCCGGTTGAAGGAAATATGCCCTAGAGGCAATAATAAAGTTGTTATTTATATTTCCTTATGTCATGATAAATGTTTATTATTCATGCTAGAATTGTATTAACCGGAAACTTAGTACATGTGTGAATACATAGACAAACAGAGTGTCCCTAGTATGTCTCTACTAGAATAGCTCGTTAATCAAAGATGGTTGAGTTTCCTAACCATAGACATGTGTTGTCATTTGATGAACGGGATCACATCATTACAGAATGATGTGATGGACAAGACCCATCCGTTAGCTTAGCATAATGATCATTTAGTTTTATTGCTATTGCTTTCTTATGACTTATACATGTTCCTCTGACTATGAGATTATGCAACTCCCGAATACCGGAGGAACACCTTGTGTGCTATCAAACTTCACAATGTAACTGGGTGATTATAAAGAGGCTCTACAGGTGTCTCCGATGGTATTGGTTGAGTTGGCATAAATCGATATTAGGATTTGTCACTCCGTATATCAGAGAGGTATCTCTAGGCCCTCTCGGTAATGTACGTCACTATGAGCCTTGCAAGCAATATGATTAATGAGTTAGTCACAGGATGATGCATTACGGAACGAGTAAAGAGACTTGCCGCTAACGAGATTGAACTAGGTATGATGATACCGACGATCAAATCTCGGGCAAGTAACATACCGATGACAAAGGCAACAACATATGTTATTATGCGGTTTGACCGATAAAGATATTCTTAGAATATGTAGGAGCCAATATGAGCATCCAGGTCTCGCTATTGGTTATTGACCGGAGATGTGTCTCAGTCATGTCTACATAGTTCTCGAACCCGTAGGGTCCGCATGCTTAGCGTTCGATGACGATTTGTATTATGAGTTATGTGTTTTTGATGACCGAAGATTGTTCGGAGTCCCAGATGAGATCACGGACATGATGAGGAGTCTCGAAATGGTTGAGAGGTAAAGATTCATATATTGGAAGGTTGCATTCAGACACCGAAAAGTTTTGGAGTACCGGGGTTATCGGAACCCCCCCCCCCCCCGCGGGGAAGTTAATGGGCCAACATGGTCCTTAGTGGACAAGAGAGAGGGCCGGCCAGGAGGTGGTGCCCCCCTTGCCAATCCGAATTAGACAAGGGGAGGGGGCGGCGCCCCCACTTTCCTTCTCTCCTCTTCCTCCTTCCCCCTTCTCCTAGTTGGAATAGGAAAGGGGGGGTGCAAATCCTACTTGGACCGGGAGTCCAAGTAGGATTCCCCCCTATGGCGCGCCCCCCTTGGGTTGGCCTCCTCTTCCCCCCTCCTTTATATACGTGGGAGGGGGCACACCAAAGGCACACCAAGTTTTCTCTTAGCCGTGTGCGGTGCCCCCCCTCCACAGTTACACACCTCCGTCATATCATTGTAGTGCTTAGGCGAAGTCCCGCGCCAGAAACTTCATCATCACCGTCAACATGTCATCGTGCTGACGAAACTCTCCCTCGTCCACAACTGGATCAAGAGCTCGAGGGACGTCATCGAGATGAACGTGTTCTAAACACGGAGGTGTTGTACGTTCGGTGATAGGATCGGTTGCATCGCGAAGACGTTCGACTACATCAACTGCGTTACTAAATGCGTCCTCTTTCGGTCTACGAAGGTACGTGGACACACTCTCCCATCTCGTTGCTATGCATCTCCTAGATAGATCTTGCGTGATTGTAGGAACTTTTTTGAAATACTGCGTTCCCCAACAGTGGCTCTAATACCCTTCATACTATATATCAATCTTCACCTTCGGACCATTCGGGAGTTCCTCATCACGTCCGGGATCTCATCCAGGACTCCGAAAAATGTTCGGTAACCACCATAATGACTCAACTATACTTATATCATCACCAAACGTTAAGTGTGTAGACCCTGCGGGTTCGAGAACTATGCAGACATGATCGACGCACCTCTACAGTCAATAACCAATAGTGGGACCTAGATGCCCATATTGGTTCCTACATATTCTACGGAGATATTATCAGTCGAACCTCGATGTCAAGGATTCAGGTAATCTCGTATGTAGTTCCCTTTGTCTATCGGTATGTTACTTGCCCAAGATTCGATTGTCGATATCTCCATATCTAGTTCAATCTCGTTACCGGCAAGTACCTTTACTCATTTCGTAATACAAGATCCTGTGACTAACTCCCTAGTCACATTACTTTCAAGCTTCTTGTGATGTTGTATTACCGAGAGGGCCCAGAGATACCTCTCCGTCATACGGAGTGACAAATCCCAGTCTTGATCCATGCCAACTCAACAGACACCCTCGAAGATACCTGTAGAGAACCTTTATAGTCACCCAGTTACGTTGCGACATTTGATATACACAAGGTACTCCTCTGTTGTCAGTGAGTTGCATGATCTCATGGTCATAGGAACATATACTTGACATGCAGAAAACGATAGCAATAAACTTGACAAGATCATACGCTATGTTTATAGTTTGGGTCTTGTCCATAACATCATTCTCCTAATGATGTGATCCCATTATCAAATGACAACTCATGTCTATGGCTAGGAAACCATAGCCATCTTTGATCAACGAGCTAGTCCGGTAGAGGTTGACTAGGGACATCTTGTTGTCTATGTATCCACACATGTATTTGAGTTTCCAATCAATACAATTCTAGCATGGATAATAAACGATTATCATGAACAAGGAAATATGATAATACCCAATTTATTATTGCCTCTAGGGCATATTTCCAACAGAGACCACATGACCGGTGGCGTGTTGCAACTGCAACACCTGGATGTTGTAATGGCGATGGCTAGGTACTAGAACCATGACACATTGATGTTGGCATGGCGATGGATATATGTTGGAATTGTGATGGATGAATGTTGAGAGAACACGGGGAGCTTACAATGGTGACCACAACTGGTGGGTGCTGGAACAACAACCACCGGATGTTGGAACTGCGACCATCGGAGCTTTCAATGGTGACCATGACTTGGCAAGAGCTGCAACCATGATGGCCAGATGCTGGAGCTGACACCCGCCATAACTTCAACTGGATATGATGACAACTACAGCGGGGCTATGATACCTCCTTTTTAGTAATCCGATAAAGGAACAGAAAATTATCCCTCACCTATTTTCCCAGAGGTGGCCCTGGGTTATCGAACCCATGAGAGGAAGCTTCCCTTGAAGCGATGGTATTTAGCAAGCTTTCATTAAAGGGTCAATTCCAGCTTTTGACTAGATCAATTAAGCAAATGATGACTCAAACACTTAAAATAAAAAGAGGTACGGGTATGAGGTCTTAATGCTTACAACCATGTATTTTTGTTGGGACCAGATATGATCTTTATTTGTGCGCTCGAAGTTACCCATCGAGATGTACTTGTTACGAACTGAAGTGGGAATGTGTCCAAATAACATCTTGATCGGCATGATTCCTGCATCAAGAATCAGTTCTCCTATGGCGGGCCCTATCTGCCGCGCGGGGTTGCCTCGATAATTAAGATAATAATAATAATCAAAAGGATCGATATGGTAGACTAGAGGGGGTGAATAGGCAACCACCAATTTTTAGCTTTTCTTAACAAATTAGGTTAAGCAAAAAAAGGTTGTCTAGATATGCAACTAGGTGAACAAACCTATACGATTCTAGCAACAACTACAACACAAGGAAGCAAAGGATACACCACTTGCACAAAGTAAAGGTAAGAGATAAGTGCAAGTGGAGCCGGTGAAGACAAGGATGTGTTACCAAAGTTCCTTCCCTTGACGGGGAAGTACAACTCCGTTGGAGTGGTGTGGAGGCACAATACCCCCCCCCCCCAAGAAGCCACTAGGGCCACCATATTCTCCTCACGCCCTCGCATAATGCAAGATGTCATGGTTCCACTAGTGGTGCCCTTGAAGGTGGCAACAGAAGCTTCACAAACAAGGTTGGAGCAATCTCCACAACTTAATTGGAGGATCCCAAAACCACCATGAAGCTTCACCACAATGGATTGTGGCTCCGAGGTGACCTCTTCTGTCTAGGGTGCTCAAACACCCAAGAGTAACAAGATCCGCAAGGGATTAGTGGGGGGAATAAATATCTCTTGGTGGAAGTGTAGATCGGGTCCCTCTCAAAAACCCTAGAAAATCAATAAGATTGGTTGGCTAGGGACAGAGGTCGAGTGAAAATGGAGCTTTGAGCAACAATGAAGTTTGGGGAAGAAAGAGGTAAGTCTTCTTGCGGAAGAAGACCCAATATATATAGTGAGGACTACTCCGACAGTTTTTCTGTCCACATCCCTCACACAAGCGGCATTACCGCTCTAGGAGCGGTACTACCGCTCGGGCGATAGTTCCAGACCTAAGTGAACTAGTAGAGAGCCATGAGACCGTAGTGCAGCCGGAGCGGTACTACCGCTCACCGCCCTAGCGGTACTACCACTTAGGGTGCTTTAGATAGGAACCAACAGTGGTAGGAGGAGTAGGGCGGCAGTACCACAACATCGGCACTACCGTTGCCCTACTGCCGCTCAGTCACAAACCAATCCAGAAGGCCACGAGTAAGCGGTAGCACTACAGAAAAATACACATCCATGACATTTTGGGCTGAACGAAACTTTTTTCTATCATGCTTATGACACTTCTATGACGATAATTGTGACAAAACCCGGTATCATCATAGATGTGGTGGGGTCCTACTTCTATGACAAAAAATCATGACAGAAAATGGGCTTTTCGTCCTGGGCGGGCCGGAGACGCAGCTGCATGACATTCTTTGGGCCATCCATGACGGAAAAAATCGTGGTAGAAGCGAGGGCGAGGAAAATATCAGGGGAGTTCCTGGTTATGGTGGGTGGTCGGGGGACGAGCGATGCGCGTTTCTCTCGTACGTACGCGCGTGTGTGCGAGGCGTTGGGCTTTAACTGAACCCGAGCGATTGCACTGCAGGTTACGCGTTACTGAACCCGAGCGATCGATCGATCCCTTACTGTTAACCGAACCTAAGTGATTCCTTCGCTACTGCTGCTAACTGAAGCTGATCGAACACTGCTGCCTCCTTCCCTTGATGAACAGTGAGCATTGTTGGGGGGTTTTGGATGAACAGTTCCCGGTGGGGGGTTGGATGAAAAGGACCCCGTGGTAGTAGAGGTCGTTGCCGCTGGATGAACAGTACCCCGATCGATCGAGCCGGTGGATGAACAGGACCCCGTCGAGGGCTGGATGAACAAGACCCCGTGGAGGGCTGTTTGAACAGTAGCCGGTGGAGGGCTGGATGAATAGTAGCCCGTGGAGGGGTGGTTGAACAGGACCCCGTGGAGAGGGCTGGTTGAATAGTAGCCAGTGGAGGAGCGCGCGGTGGAGGCTGGATGAACAGGAGCACGTGGATGAACAGTCGCAGGTGGAGGCTGGAGGAGGTCGACGGTGGATGAACAGTAGCCCATGGAGGTAGTCGACGGTGGAGATGAACAGTATCTCGTTTTGCGGTACGACACACCCCTCCCGATGAGCAGGACCCCCATTTCAACCGTATCGCTCCAACACAAGTCTGTTTCCTCCGTTTTGCGGTATGCCACGCCCCTCCCGATCAACAGGACCCCGCTTCGACCGTAGGAGGTCCGTTTCCTCCGTTTTGCGATACGCCAGACCCCTCCCGATGAACAAGATCCCATTTCGACCATGGTCGGTTGAACACAAGGCCGTTTCCTCTGTTCTGTGGTATGCCAGGCCTTGTTTCCATCAGCTGTTCTGTCCAAGCCGGTTGGCTCCCAATGAACACGATGACGCATTCCGTTCCGACCTAGCCGGTTGCCTCCCCATGATCACGACGACGACGCAGCTTCTCTGTTCCAACCCAGCCATCTACACGAGCCCTGTCCGTACATATGCGCGAGTAAGCGTTCGAGACCCCGCCCGTATGTACGTACATGGCCATATTTTTTGGCGTGTAGCTGTATGTACGTGTACACGGTTTAGACGGGACAGCCTGAACTGCTACGTGGGGGGCCCTATGATGACATGTCCGCTACTTACTCGGCCACGGTTCATACTTGCAGAGAGACCGATCGACCAGTATGTACGTACACGTTCCAACAAGACAGACAACGGTATGTACGCTTCGACCGGGTGGGTCCTAGCTGTCAGGGAGGAAAAGGACGCACTTCCTTGCGTGCGAAGATATAGCTGATGTGTCCTAGTTGTTGAAGGAAATATGCCCTAGAGGCAATAATAAAGTTATTATTTGTTTCCTTATTTCATGATAAATGTTTATTATTCATGCTAGAATTATATTAACCGGAAACATAATACATGTGTGAATGCATAGACAAACAGACTGTCACTAGTATGCCTCTACTTGACTAGCTCGTTGATCAAAGATGGTTAAGTTTCCTAACCATAGACATGAGTTGTCATTTGATTAACGGGATCACATCATTAGGAGAATGATGTGCTTGACTTGACCCATTCCGTTAGCATAACACTTGATCGTTTAGTTTGTTGCTATTGCTTTCTTCATGACTTATACATGTTCGTATGACTATGAGATTATGCAACTCCCGTTTACCAGAGGAACACTTTGTGTGCCACCAAACATCACGACGCAACTGGCTGCTTATAAAGGTGCTCTACAGGTGTCTCCAAAGGTACTTGTTGGGTTGGCGTATTTCAAGATTAGGATTTGTCACTCCGATTGTCGGAGAGGTATCTCTGGGCCCACTCGGTAATGCACATCACTATAAGCCTTGCAAGCATTGCAACTAATGAGTTAGTTGTAGGATGATGTATTACGGAACGAGTAAAGAGACTTACCGGTAACGAGATTGAACTAGGTATTGAGATACCGACGATCGAATCTCGGGCAAGTAACATACCGATGACAAAGGGAACAACGTATGTTGTTATGCGGTCTGACCGATAAAGATCTTCGTAGAATATGTAGGAGCCAATATGGGCATCCAAGTCCCGCTATTGGTTATTGAACAGAGAGGTGACTCGGTCATGTCTACATAGTTCTCGAACCCGTAGGGTCCGCACGCTTAAACGTTTGTTGACGATATAGTTTTATATGAGTTATATATGTTGGTGACAGAATGTTGTTCGGAGTCCTGGATGAGATCACAGACATGACGAGGAGCTCCGGAATGGTTCGGAGGTAAATATTCACATATTGGATGTTATGGTTTGGCCAAGGGGTCAGGCCCACGGGGCTATAAGTCCGTGCAAAAGGAGTTTTGCGGAGGCGAGGGGGCCAAACGCCGGAGACACTGGCGTCTAGACCTGGGCCAGACGCCGAGGCCCATGGCGTCTGGGCCAGACGCCAATGATTGTGGCGTTTGGTCCTGGAGTCCGAGTGGGACTCTTGCCTTTCAGGCAAAACCGACTTTGAGGAGGCTTTTGCTCCAAGTTTCGACCCCAGGGCTCAACATATAATAGAGGAGCAGGGCTAGCACCAAAGACACATCAAGAAACACCAAGCCGTGTGCCGGCAACCCCATCTCCTCTAGTTTATCCTTTGTCATAGTTTTCGAAGTGCTTAGGCGAAGCCCTGAAGAGATTGTTCTTCACCAACACCGTCACCACGCCGTTGTGCTGCTGGAACTCATCTACTACTTCGCCCCTCTTGCTGGATCGAGAAGGCGAGGACGTCACTGAGCCGAACGTGTGCAGAACTCGGAGGCGCCATGGTTTCGGTACTTGGATTGGTCGGATCGTGAGGACGTACGACTACATCAACCGCGTTGTTATAACGCTTCCGCGAATGGTCTACGAGGGTACGTAGACACCACTCTCCCCTGTCGTTTCTATGCATCACCATGATCCTGCGTGTGCATAGGAATGTTTTTGAAATTACTATGTTCGCCAACAGTGGCATCAGAGCCTGGTTTTATGCGTAGATGTCATATGCATGAGTAGAACACAAGTGAGTTGTGGGCGATATAACTCATACTGCTTACCAGCATGTCATACTTTGGTTTGGCGGTATTGTTGGATGAAGCGGCCCAGACCGACATAACACGTACGCTTACGCGAGACTGGTTCTACCGACGTGCTTTGCACACAGGTGGCTGGCGGGTGTCAGTTTCTCCAACTTTAGCTGAACCGAGTGTGGCTACGCCCGGTCCTTGCGAAGGTTAAAATAGCACCAACTTGACGAACTATCATTGTGGTTTTGATGCATAGGTAAGAACGGTTCTTGCTAAGCCCAGTAGCAGCCACGGAAAAACTTGCAACAACAAAGTAGAGGACGTCTAACTTGGTTTTGCAGGGCATGTTGTGATGTGATATGGTCAAGACATGATGCTAAATTTTATTTTATGAGATGATCATGTTTTGTAACCGAGTTATCGGCAACTGGCAGGAGCCATATGGTTGTCGCTTTATTGTATGAAATGCAATCGCCCTATAATGCTTTACTTTATCACTAAGCGGTAGCGATAGTCGTAAAAGCATAAGATTGGAGAGACGACAATGATGCTACGATGGAGATCAAGGTGTCATGCCGGTGACGATGGTGATCATGACGGTGCTTCGGAGATGGAGATCACAAGCACAAGATGATGATGGCCATATCATATCACTTATATTGATTACATGTGATGTTTATCTTTTATGCATCTTATCTTGCTTTGATTGACGGTAGCATTATAAGATGATCTCTCACTAAATTTCAAGATAAAAGTGTTCTCCCTGAGTATGCATCGTTGCCAAAGTTCGTCGTGCCCAGACACCACGTGATGATCGGGTGTGATAAGCTCTACGTCCATCTACAACGGGTGCAAGCCAGTTTTGCACACGCAGAATACTCAGGTTAAACTTGATGAGCCTAGCATTTGCAGATATGGCCTCGGAACACTAAGACCGAAAGGTCGAGCGTGAATCATATAGTAGATATGATCAACATAGTGATGTTCACCATTGAAAGCTACTCCATTTCACGTGTTGATCGGTTATGGTTTAGTTGATTTGGATCACGTGATCACTTAGAGGATTAGAGGGATGTCTATCTAAGTGGGAGTTCTTAAGTAATATGATTAATTGAACTTAAATTTATCATGAACTTAGTCCTGGTAGTATTAGCATATCTATGTTGTAGATCAATAGCTCGCGTTTAGCTCCCATGTTTTATTTTTGATATGTTCCTAGAGAAAACTAAGTGGAAAGATATTAGTAGCAATGATGCGGATTGGGTCCGTGATCTGAGGTTTATCCTCTCATTGCTGCACAGAAGAATTATGTCCTTGATGCACCACTAGGTGACAAACCTATTGCAGGAGCAGATGCAGATGTTATGAATTTTTGGCTAGATCAATATGATGACTACTTGATAGTTTAGTGCACCATGCTTAAACGGCTTAGAATCGGGACTTCAAATACGTTTTGAACGCCATGGACCATATGAGATGTTCCAGGAGTTGAAGTTAATATTTCAAGCAAATACCCGAGTTGAGAGATATGAAGTCTCCAACAAGTTCTATAGCTAAAAGATGGAGGAGAATCGCTCAAGCAGTGAGCATGTGCTCAGATTGTCTGGGTACTACAATCACTGGAATCAAGTGGGAGTTAATCTTCCAGATAAAATAGTGATTGACAGAACTCTCTAGTCACCATCACCAAGTTAGTAGAACTTCGTGATGAACTATAATATGCAAGGGATAACGGAAATGATTCCCAAGCTCTTCGTGATGCTGAAATCGACGAAGATAGAAATCAAGAAAAACATCAAGTGTTGATGGTAAACAAAACCACTAGTTTCAAGTAAAGGGACAAAGGGAAGAAAGGGGAACTTCAAGAAGAATGCCAAGCAAGTTGCTACTCAAGTGAAAAAACCCAAGTCTAAACCTAAGCCTGAAACCGAGTGCTTCTACTGCAAAGGAACTGGTCACTGGAAGCGGAACTACCCAAGTAATTTGCGGATAAGAAGGATGGCAATGTGAACATAGGTATATTTGATATACATGTTATTGATGTGTACTTTACTAGTGTTTATAGCAACCCCTCAGTATTTGATACTAGTTCAGTTGCTAAGAATAGTAACTCGAAACGGGAGTTGCAAAATGAACAGAGACTAGTTAAGGGTGAAGTGACGATGTGTATTGGAAATGGTTCCAAGATTGATATGATCATCATCGCACACTCCCTATACTTTCAGGATTAGTGTTAAACCTAAAATAAATGTTATTTAGTGTTTGCATTGAGCATGAATATGATTGGATGATGTTTATTGCAATTTGGTTATTCCTGTAAGTTAGAGAATAATTGTTGTTCTGTTTACATGAATAAAACCTTCTATGGTCATACACCCAATAAAAATGGTTTGTTGGATCTCGATTGTGGTGATACACATTTTCATAATATTGAAGCCAAAAGATGCAAAGTTAATAATGATAGTGCAACTTATTTGTGGCACTGCCGTTTAGGTCATGTTGGTGTAAAGCACATGAAGATCCATACTCATGGGCTTTTGGAATCACTTGATTATGAATCAGTTGATGCTTGCGAACCATGCCTCATGGGCAAGACGACTAAGTCTCCGTTCTCCGAAACAATGGAACGAGCAACATATTTGTTGGAAATCATACATGCTGATGTATGTGGTCCGATGAATATTGAGGCTCGCGATAGGCATCATTATTTTCTGACCTTCACAGATGATTTGAGCAGATATGAGTATATCTGCTTAATGAAACATAAGTTTGAAACATTTTAAAAGTTCAAAGAATTTCAGAGTGAAGCTGAAAATCATCGTAACAAGAAAATAAAGTTTCTACCATATGATCGCAGAAGTAAAATATTTGAGTTATGAGTTTGGCCTTCAGTTAAAACAATGTGAAATAGTTTCACTACTCACGCCACCTAGAACACCACAGTGTAATGGTGTGTCTGAACGTTGTAGCCGTACTTTATTAGATATGGTGCGATCTATGATGTTTCTTACCGAATAACCACTATATTTTGGATTTTTGGGGGTTATGCATTAGAGACAACTGCGTTCACATTAAAAAGGGCACCATCTAAATCTGTTGAGATGACAACGTATGAACTGTGGTTTGGCAAGAAACCAAAGTTGTCGTTTCTTAAACTTCAAGGTTGTGATGCTTATGTGAAAAAGTTTCAACCTGATAAGCTCAAGCGCAAATCGGAGAAGTGCGTCTTCATAGGATACCCAAAAGAAAATGTTGGGTACACCTTCTATCACAGATCCGAAGGAAAGAAATTCATTGCTGAGAATGGATCCTTTCTAGAGAAGGAGTTTCTCTCGAAAGAAGTGAGTGGGAGGAAAGTAGAACTTGAAGAGGTAACTGTACCTGCTCCCTTATTGGAAAGTAGTTCATCACAGAAATCTATTCCTGCGACTACTACACCAATTAGTGAGGAAGCTAATGATGATGATCATGTAACTTCAGATCAAGTTACTACCGAACCTCGTAGGTAAACTAGAGTGAGATCCACACCAGAGTGGTACGGTAATCCTATTCTGGAGGTCATGTTACTTGACCATGATGAACCTACGAACTATGAGGAAACGATGATGAGCCCAGATTCCGCGAAATGGCTTGAGGCCATGAAATCTGAGATTGAATCCATGTATAAGAACAAAGTATGGACTTTGATTGACTTGCCTGATGATCGGCAAGTCATTAAGAATAAATGGATCTTCAAGAGGAAGACGGACGCTGATAGTAGTGTTACTATCTACAAAGCTAGAATTGTCGTAAAAGGTTTTTCGACAAGTTCAAGGTGTTGACTACGATGAGAGTTTCTCACTCGTATCTATGCTTAAGTCTGTCCGAATCATGTTAGCAATTGCCGCATTTTATGAAATCTGGCAAATGGATAAACAAAACTACATTCCTTAATGGATTTATTTAAGTAGAGTTGTATATGATGCAACCAGAAGGTTTTGTCAATCCTAAAGGTGCTAACAAAATATGCAAGCTCCAGCGATCCATGTATGGACTGGTGCAAGCATCTCGGAGTTGGAATATACACTTTGATAAGTTGATCAAAGCATATAGTTTTATACAGACTTGCGGTGAAGCCTGTATTTACAAGAAACTGAGTGAGAGCACTACAGCATTTCTGATAAGTATATGTGAATGACATATTGTTGATCGGAGATAATGTAGAATTATTCTGCAAAGCATAAAGGAGTGTTTGAAAGGAGTTTTTCAAAGAAAGACCTCGATGAAGCTGCTTACACATTGAGCATCAAGATCTATAGAGATAGATCAAGACGCTTGATAAGTTATTTCAATGAGTACATACCTTGACAAGATTTTGAAGTAGTTCAAAATGGAACAGTCAAAGAACGAGTTCTTGCCTGTGTTGCTAGGTGTGAAGTTGAGTAAAGACTCAAAACCCGACCACAACAAAAAATAGAAAGAGAATGATAAGTCATTCCCTATGCCTCAGTCATAGGTTCTATAAAGTATGCTATGCTGTTTACCAGTCCTATTGTGTACCTTAGCATCTTTCTGGCAAGGGAGTACAATAGTGATCTAGGAGTAGATCATTGGACAGCGGTCAAAATTATCCTTAGTGGAATAAGGAAATATTTCTCGATTATGGAGGTGATAAAAGAGCAATGTTGAGGATATCGCTTATCGTTATTGTCTCGGTCAGCTAGGGATTAGAGATTAATCGGAAGTCGGTTGATTAATTGATTTTATCGGTCGACTATTAATCGGATTTTTTTTTGTAAATCTCAGGTTCTCAACACTAAAATACGCTATATTCAACACCAAAACAATATTTGATAGAAGTGTTACCCTTATTTCTAGCCTTTGAATCCTCGTTATTAATGACAAACAAAATAGGACAAAAGTACATATTCCGTAACAAGGTCCACAAAGCATAAATAAACATAGTTTTTGCAAACATAGTGCTATGAATAGGTTTGATTTATCGGTAAATTCCCAATAAATCGCTTGTCAGAACGATAAATCGGTCCAAAAGATAAATGGCAAAGATAAGGCATAATCTCATCGGTCACCCCCTCAATTAGCGATAAATCGGAAGATTAATCGATGTATCGGAAGATTTCTTGAACAGTGTAAAAGAGTTCGTCGTAAAGAGTTATGTCAATGCAAGCTTTGACACCGATCTGGATGACTCTAAGTCTCGATCTAGATACATATTGAAAGTGGGAGCTATTAGCTAGAGTAGCTCTGTGCAGAGTTTGTAGATATAGAACTTTGCAAAATACTTATGGATCTGAATGTGGCAGACCCATTGACTAAACTTCTCTCACAAGCAAAACATGATCACACCTTAGTACTCTTTGGGTGTTAATCACATGGCGATGTGAACTAGATTACTGACTTTAGTAAACCCTTTGAGTGTTGGTCACATGACGATGTGAACTATGGGTGTTAATCACATGGTAATGTGAACTATTAGTGTTAAATCACATGGTGATGTGATCTAGATTATTGACTCTAGTGTAAGTGGGAGACTGAAGGAAATATGCCCTAGAGGCAATAATAAAGTTATTATTTATTTCCTTATTTCATGATAAATGTTTATTATTCATGCTAGAATTGTATTAACCGGAAACATAATACATGTGTGAATACATAGACAAACAGAGTATCACTAGTATGCCTCTACTTGACTACATCATTGATCAAAGATGGTTAAGTTTCCTAACCATAGACATGAGTTGTCATTTGATTAATGGGATCACATCATTAGGAGAATGATGTGATTGACTTGACCCATTCCGGTAGCTTAGCACTTGGTCGTTTAGTTTGCTGCTATTGCTTTCTTCATGAGTTATACATGTTCCTATGACTATGAGATTATGCAACTCCCGTCTACCGGAGGAACACTTTGTGTGCCACCAAACGTCACAACGTAACTGGGTGATTATAAAGGTGCTCTACAGGTGTCTCCAAAGGTACTTGTTGGGTAGGCGTATTTTGAGATTAGGATTTGTCACTCCGATTGTCGGAGAGGTATCTCTGGGCCCACTCAGTAATGCACATCACTATAAGCCTTGCAAGCATTGCAACTAATGAGTTAGTTGCGGGATGATGTATTACGGAACGAGTAAAGAGACTTACCGGTAACGAGATTGAACTAGTTATTGAGATACCGATGATCGAATCTCGGGAAAGTAACATACCGATGACAAAGGGAACAACGTATGTTGTTATGCGGTCTGACCGATAAAGATCTTCGTAGAATATGTAGGAGCCAATATGGGCATCTAGGTCTCGCTATGGTTGTTGACCAGAGAGGTGTCTCGGTCAAGTCTACATAGTTCTCGTACCCGTAGGGTCCGCACACTTAAACGTTCGTTGACGATATAGTTTTATATGAGTTATGTATGTTTGTGACCGAATGTTGTTCGGATTCTTGGACGAGATCACAGACATGACGAGGAGCTCCAGAATGGTTCGGAGGTAAAGATTCATATATTGGATGATATGGTTTAGCCAAGGGGTCAGGCCCACAGGGCTATAAGTCGGTGCAAAAGGAGTTTTGTGGAGGCCAGGGGCCCAAACGCCGGAGACCCTGGCGTCTGGCCCTGGGCCAGACGCCGAGGCCCATGGCGTCTAGACCAGACGCCAAGGATTGTGGCGTTTGGTCCTGGAGTCCGAGTGGGACTCTTACCTTTAGAGCAAAACCGACTTTGAGTACACTTTTGCTCCAAGTTTCGACCCCAGGGCTCAACATATAAATAGAGGGGCAGGGCTAGCACCAAAGACACATCAAGAAACACCAAGCCGTGTGCCGGCAACCCCGTCCCCTCTAGTTTATCCTCCGTCATAGTTTTCTGAGTGCTTAGGCGAAGCCCTGCGGAGATTGTTCTTCACCAACACAGTCACCACGCCGTCGTGCTGCCGAAACTCATCTACTACTTCGCCCCTCTTGCTAGATTGAGAAGGCGAGGACGTCATTGAGCCGAACGTGTGCAGAACTCGGAGGTGCCTTGCTTTCGGTACTTGGATCGCTCGGACGTGAAGACGTACGACTACATCAACCGCGTTGTTATAACGCTTCCGCGAATGGTCTACGAGGGTACGTAGACAATGTCGTGGTTCTAAGCCTGACAGTAGAGTGGGGGGTAGGTATGGAGAGGCAAGGTCCTAGCTATGGAGAGGTTGTAAGCACAAAGGACGTACGAGTTCAGGCCCTTCTCGGAAGAAGTAACAGCCCTACGTCTCGGAGCCCGGAGGCGGTTGAGTGGATTATGAGTATATGAACTACAAGGTGCCGAACCCTTCTACCTGTGGAGGGGGGTGGCTTATATAGAGTGCGCCAGGACCCCAGCCAGCCCACGTAGGAGAGGGTTTAAGGTGAGTTAAGTCTGGGGCGTTACTGATAACGCCCCACATAAAGTGCCTTTACTATCATAAAGTCTACTTGATTACAGGCCATTGCAGTGCAGAGTGCCTCTTGACCTCCTGGTGGTCGAGTGAGTCTTCGTGGTCGAGTCCTTCAGACCAGTCGAGTGAGTCCTCATTGGTCGACTGGAAGGCGACCTCTTC
Organism: Triticum aestivum; assembly: GCF_018294505.1. Lineage (NCBI taxonomy): Eukaryota > Viridiplantae > Streptophyta > Magnoliopsida > Poales > Poaceae > Triticum > Triticum aestivum. The sequence continues at coordinate 158,142,258 of NC_057809.1, forward strand.
TAAGGATGTCTTGGGGTAAGTTACTTGGATCAGGTCCATGACCCTACCCTAGGTACATAACCCCATCATTAGCCCCCGAATGGATTGAGGCTTCGAGTGAAGAAGGAGTTGATGTCGTTTCCGATTAACCTTTGCGCTCTAGTTGTGCGCTGTTCTGGACCAAAGAATCTCTTCGTTGACGGGGAGCAATTTGCCTTCAGTCGACTCGATCCATTCTATTTTTGCGTCGAGTGATCTTTCGGGCTTCGACGATCTCCGAGCGACGGATCGCCGGAAACACCGCGTCTGACAGACTGATTTGTTGCTCGCGGATTCCGCGGGATGCGAAATTTGGGGGCGCGCGCGAAGCGGGGCGGACCGCGGCGTTCGGATGGGACGGGGCATAGACGCCTCGATCTCCGCGCCGCCTTTTTCGCCACGTATCCAGTCTGCATAACTGCTCCCAGATATGATTAGATCGACCGGGCCCACATGTCAGCCACTCGGAAGGGACCTTATAAATGCGCCCGGCGAGGATTTCTGTGCTGCGCCTCAGCATTCTCTCTCTCTCTCTGCTTCCTTCTTCTCCGCCCAGCGTGCTTGCTCTCGCCCCCGCACCACTTCCCTTCGCGCATCTCGTCGGCGACCATGGCCAAGGAGAAGACGGCGGCGCTGGAGCGCGCAAAGAAGGCGTCGGCGTCGGAGAAGGCGAAGGGGAGATCCACCAGCCGCGGAGGGTCCTCGTCCAGATCCCGCCTGCCGAAGGGCTGGGTCCAAGGAGACTGGATCCAGTCGACCATCACAGAGAAGGACCTCCTCGACATGGCCAACGAGGGCTTGATCCCTCACGGAGCTGCGAGGTTGCCGGGGAAGGAGTGGCAGCCACAGCCAGAAGAGGGTGAGTGTGTGCTTTTGGCCACTCATGTTGATCGTGGGTTTTCCTTGCCGCCGAGTATTTTCTTCCGTGGCTTCTTGAATTTCTTTGGAGCGCAGCTTCACCACTTTACCCCAAACTCCATTGCCTATCTTGCTGCATTCGTGTCCATGTGTGAGGGTTTCTTGGGCTGTCGACCGCACTGGGGTTTGTTCAAACATATATTCACGTGTCGCTCTCAGACCGTGAAGAAGGCGAGCCCAGGTGATGAGAGAACCCGAGTCGTCCAAATGTGTGGGGGCCTGGGGATCCAGGTGAGGAATAAGAGCACCTTCCCACCCATGACCTTTCCCGAGTCCGTCAGAGGCTGGCAGTCGACTTGGTTCTACTGCCAGGTCCAGTCGACGCCAGGGCAGTCGAGTGGACTCCCTCCATTTACCATGGACCGAGTGAACAAGCCCTCCCCTCTGAAGCTGATTCCAGAGGAGAAAGCTGACGTGAAGATGTTGATGGAGCACGTGGTGCAGTTGGTTCGGGAGGGGGTGACGGGCATGGATCTTCTGGAAGTCTTCCTCAGGCGTCGCATCCAGCCCCTTCAATTCCGGAGCCACTGCATGTGGTTGTACTGTGGGACCGAAGACGAGACTAGAGTCCATCCAGAAGCAGTCGACGACGTCACTCTGGAAAGATGGATGGCAGCCGTCACCGGAAACAAGGACAACCCGCACGGAGCCAGAAGGATTCCTCCACTCGACCACAACAGCGACCCAAACAAGGTACACTTGCTCTGCTCTCCACTGCGCCCTTGTCGTATTCATTTCTGTTAACCCTGCCGACTGGTCGACTGATCCTTGTCCGGGCATCTGCTAGGCCCTCACCGAGCTGTACTCGATGCCCAATGGGGCACAAGCTTCGACTGAGGAGGGTGAGGCGAGCGGGGGCGAGAGCCAGGAAGAGGAGGAATGGGACTCGGATGTTGCAGAGGATGATGACGACGATGATGATGATGACGGTGATGAAGACGACGTCGAGGACGAGGAAGAAGAGGAGGAGGAGGTCGTACCACCGCGCTCAGAAAGGCGGTCGAAGCTTGTCCACGACCCTTCGACCGAACGTGGTAAGGGGGTTGCGACCGCCACTCAGTCGACCAAGCGCCCTCGGACCACCTCTCCGGTGCCGACTGAAAAGGCGCCGAAGCAGCCCAGGGCGGCCTCGTCAAAGCCGATCAAGCTCTTGCCGAAGATGAAGGTGTCCATCCCCACCATATCAGGGTAACCGTGCTGCTCATATTTTCTTATTCTGTGTGAACTTTATCTCTGGTCGACACTGAAGTTAGTTGACTAATCCTTTGGAGTTGCAGTGCTGCTACTTCTGAAACCTCGGTCCGGGCTGATGACCACGAGATGGAGGACGCAGCAACTTCGAACCCAGGTACTGTATTCTTAACGCCGTTCTTAGTCGACTGACTCGCGATCTTTGATCTTGATTCTTCTCCGCAGCTCCACCCAATACTGTTATCAATCTTCCTGATGATGATGAGGATGAAGAGCCGCTGAAGCGCAGGAGGAGTCGGAAAGCGTCCGCCAGTAAGGTGCCTGAGGATGTGATGGCGCCTGATATTCTGACTGTGGAGGAAGAGAACACCACTCGACACACGGTGTCCTTCGCAAATCCACTGACGAGTGTTCAGCAGCCCTCCCTCTTCACGACGCACCACGTCCCGGAGGACCAAGCTGACGCAACGAAGGAGGCAATACGCCAGGCGGGACTCATGATGGAACAGCTGAAGACCATCCGGGACGCGAGCCAGGCAGCTTATGACGCCAGCTCTGCCCTCCAAAGCAATGTCCAGGTCAGTCGACCACTGTTTGTTCTGTTGGATATGCTACCAAAAACTTTTCTTTTCCGGAATTTATAGTAGTCACCCACTGGGTGTGTCGAATAAACTCCGTGTTAGCGGGGGCACGCTGAGTGCACCCGCTGGGTGTAGTCCCCAAGGCTAAGGTCGACTGCTGGCAGTCGGCCTTAGGCTTTATGATGTCAATCTTTCTGTCAGTCGACTGGTCGACTGGATTTCACAAACCGGTGGGGGCACGCTGAGTGCACCCACTGGGTGTAGTCCCCAAGGCTAAGGTCGACTGCTGGCAATCGGCCTTAGGCTTTATGATGTCAATCTTTCTGTCAGTCGACTGGTCGACTGGATTTCACAAACCGGTGGGGGCACGCTGAGTGCACCCACTGGGTGTAGTCCCCGAGACTGTGGTCGACTGCTTGCAGTTGATCACAGTCTTAGAGAATGCATCTCGCACTTTTTTTTTCTGAGGTCGACTGGTCGACTTTGTCTTCAACAGGATTAGTGGGGGCACGCTGAGTGCACCCACTGGGTGTAGTCCCCGAGACTACGGTCGAATGCTTGTATTTGGCTGTAGTCTTAGAAACGTGTGTTTTTCCCTTTTCCACTCGGAAGTGAATTATATTTGACATTTAGTCGATTGGTTCTTCGTAGAACTCCTGTGATCTTGTGGCTCGCTACTCAGAGCTGGAACAAAAACATACTCAAGTCGAGCTGAGCTTGAAGCTGGTTCAGGAGAAGCTGACAAAGGCAAAGGAGGAGATCGAAGGTATGTTTGGTGAGACCCTGACGACTGCTTTTCCCCTTGCTTGTTTCAAAATATGATCTTGCTGTGACTTGTAGGTAAGGTAAGGGAGGCCCAGCAGAAGAAAGACCTTGAGCTAGCTGAGAAGATCAAGCTTGCCGACGAGAAGTTAGCTTCAGTCACCAAGCTTGAACAAGACAATGCCAATCTGAAAGCTGCTCTTGGGATTGCCAACAAGGAGGTCAGTCGACTGAAAACTGATAAAGCTGCCCTGACCGACCAAGTCAACAAATTGACTGGGAAGAAAACTGATCTGGAGGCCTTCCTGAGTGGACTTGCCAAGAAGCTGTTTCTTATGCTTGAAGGTAAACCTCTATGCTTGGCAGACATTTCCAATTGTGATTTTTCCATTCGACCATCTCCTCGACTTAGTGATCACCCTTGCAGAATTTTGTCAAAACTTTGAAGAAGAAACTAGCCGGCTGGAGCCAAACCTCGACCCCGTCAATTCTCCGGTGAACGACGAAGTTGCCATGGAAGTTTTCCGACTGGAGTCCCGTGTTGCAGCTGTCGTGGACTATCTCGCAAAGCTGAAGGCCGCCACATCGCGCATCGACTCGACGCTCTGGCCTGAGGAGACACTTCAGAATGACCTTGAGTCGCTGATGGCCCGCTTGAACACGATCCCTGGTCGAGTGCAGGAGTGGAAGAAGTCCTCGGCTCGGTGTGGTGCAGATGTCGCTCTGTGTCTGGCCCGAGTCCACTGCAAAGATGCGCGAGAGGAGAAGCTGGAGGCCCTTCGGGTGGCCAATACCAAGAAGCACGACTTCAGGTCCTTTATGGAGACTTTCCTTGCAGCTGCCACTCGGATCGCCGACGGAATTGACCTTGATGAATTTGTTGCACCTTCCAGCCCTCCACAGGAGGGGTAAAAAACTTCTTCTGGCTCGACGCTTTAAATTTGCCTCGGTATGCCGAGTGGAATTGTAACCGACAAACCTTAACGGGCTTGACGCCTGAGCACTTTCGGTTCCTTTAGATATCGATTCAAACTTGAATTTGGCGCTTGAATATGATTGCCTTCGGCTCAAAATGTCTTTTGCAGGTTCAAAGCAAGGCGCCTTTACTGCAATCGACTTATTCTTTAGTCCACTTAGGCGAGCACTGGGCTGCGGCTAAGCCCCCGAGTGAGAAGTTTTACTCTTCACTCGGTAGGATTTCGATAACTTAGGCGAGTGCTTGGACTGCAGCTAAGCCCCCGAGTGAGAGGGTTGCTCTTCACTCGGTAGGATTTTTATAACTTAGGCGAGCACATGGCGGCAGCTAAGCCTCCGAGTGAGAGGGTTGCTCCACACTCAGTAGGATTTTTATAACTTAGGCGAGCATATGGCGGCAGCTAAGCCTCCGAGTGAGAGGGTTGCTCCACACTCGGTAGGATTTTTATAACTTAGGCGAGTGCTTGGACTGTAGCTAAGCCCCCGAGTGAGAGGGTTGCTCTTCACTCGGTAGGATTTTTATAACTTAGGCGAGCACATGGCTGCAGCTAAGCCCCCGAGTGAGAGGGTTGCTCTTCACTCGGTAGGATTTTTATAACTTAGGCGAGTGCTTGGACTGCAGCTATGTCTCCGAGTGGAAGGCTGGCTTACCACTCGGTAGGATTTTGATAAACTTAGGCGAGTCCTTGGACTGCAGCTAAGCCCCCGAGTGAAAGTCTGGCTTACCACTCGGTGGGATTTTGATAACTTAGGCGAAACGGATTCGCAGCTAAGCCTCCGAGTGAGAGTCTGGCTCACCACTCGGTAGGATTTTTACAAACTTAGGCGAAACGGATTCGCGGCTAAGTCACCCACTGAGGGGGAGTTTTATGTGGACAAAAATAAAAAGTGACAGAAATTATGGAGGAACTATGACACTATTATTTTGAGGTCCATGAGCTACAGAAGTACTTTATTGCAACTCATCCGAGTGATAAAACTTAAGTGTAAAATGGGCGGAGTAGCTCCGCGTTCCAAGCTCGGGGCTCGTCGATATTATGCTCGACGTTGTAAAGACGATACGCCCCATTGTGGAGGACCTTGGTGACGATGAAGGGGCCTTCCCAAGAAGGAGCAAGCTTGTGTGGTTTGTGCTGATCCACTCGGAGAACCAAATCCCCTTCCTGGAAGGCTCGACCTCTCACATTTCTGGCGTGGAAACGGCGCAAATCTTGTTGGTAGATGGTCGATCGGATCAGAGCCATCTCCCTTTCTTCCTCTAAAAGGTCGACTGCGTCCTGCCGCGCTTGTTCAGCTTCTGCTTCGTTGTAGATTTCAACTCGAGGAGCATTGTGGAGAAGATCACTCGGCAAGACTGCTTCAGCTCCGTAGACCAAGAAGAATGGAGTTCTTCCGGTCGACCGATTAGGTGTGGTCCGCAGTCCCCAAAGAACCGAGGGAAGTTCGTCGACCCAAGCTCCAGCTACGTGTTTGAGATCACGCATCAATCGAGGCTTCAATCCCTTAAGAATTAGTCCATTAGCTCGCTCTGCTTGTCCATTCGACTGCGGATGAGCGACTGATGCGTAGTCGACTCGTGTGCCCTGGGAGTTGCAGAAAGTCCTGAATTCCTCTGAGTCAAAGTTCGACCCATTATCCGTAATGATGCTGTGCGGGAGTCCATATCTGAATATTAGTTCTCTGATGAAGCTAACAGCAGTACCGGTGTCAAGGCTCTTGATTGGTTTAGCCTCGATCCACTTGGTGAACTTGTCGACTGCCACCAGTACATGCGTGAAGCCGCTTCGTCCTGTTCTCAAAGGACCGACCATGTCCAGCCCCCAAACTGCAAAAGGCCAGACGAGTGGGATGGTCTTCAAAGCTGACGCAGGCTTGTGCGACATATTCGAGTAGAACTAACATCCCTCGCACTTATCCACTATCTCTTTTGCCATCTCATTCGCCTTGGGCCAGTAAAATCCGGCTCGGTATGCTTTGGCCATGATGGTCCGAGAGGACGCATGATGACCACAGGTCCCCGAGTGAATATCATTGAGGATGAGTCGACCTTCTTCTGGTGTTATGCACTTCTGACCGACTCCAGTCGCGCTTTCTCTGTATAATTGTCCTTTGATTACGGTAAAGGCCTTAGATCGACGGACGATCTGTCGAGCCTCTTCCTCATCCTCCGGAAGCTCTTTCCTCAAGATATATGCGACATACGGAATCGTCCAGTCGGGAATGACCACCAAAACCTCCATGATCAAGTCGACCACCGCTGGGACTTCAACTTCAGTCGGATCTGTGGCACTCTTGGGCTGCGGAGTTTCTTCGGTGAAAGGATCTTCTTTGACTGACGGTGTGTGTATATGTTCCAAGAACACACCACTCGGAATGGCTTCTCTCTTGGAACCTATCTTTGCTAGATCATCAGCTGCTTGATTTTTCAGTCGGGGTATGTGATGGAGCTCCAACCCCTCGAACTTCTTTTCCAGCTTCCTCACTGCACTGCAGTATCCAATCATGGCTGGGCTTCTCACGTCCCACTCTTTCATCACCTGATTGACCACTAAATCCGAGTCGCCATAGACCATCAGGCAACGGACGCCGAGTGAAATGGCCATGCGCAACCCATATAAGAGGGCCTCATATTCTGCCTCATTGTTGGAGGAATCAAAGTGAATCTGGAGCACATATCTGAGCTTATCTCCTCTGGGGGAAACCAGGACAACCCCAGCACCGGAACCATTCAACATCTTAGAGCCATCAAAGAACATGGTCCAATGCTCCGAGTGAACTTCAGTCGGCTGCTGCTGTTCAATCCACTCGGCGAGGAAATCTGCTATTGCCTGGGACTTCATGGCTTTCTTTGCCTCAAACTTGATATCAAGGGGAAGAAGTTCAATCGCCCATTTGGCCACTCGACCAGTTGCATCTCTGTTGTGCAAAATCTCTGATAGTGGAGCGTCGCTGACGACTGTGATGGAATGGTCAGAGAAATAATGAGCAACCTTCTTTGTGGTCATGTATATCCCATACACAAGCTTCTGATAATTAGGATATCTCTGCTTGGATGGAGTCAAGACTTCAGACAAATAATACACTGGGCGCTGAACTTTGAGAGCTTTTCCTTCTTCTTCCCGCTCGACCGTTAGCACAGTACTGACGACTTGTCCTGTGGCTGCGATGTAGAGCAACAGAGGCTCTTTGCTGATTGGAGCAGCAGGCACCGGCTGGGTGGAGAGCAGAGCTTTTAGCTCGGCAAACGCTGCATCAGCTTCTGGAGTCCACTCGAACTTGTCAGCCTTCTTCATCAGTCGGTAAAGAGGCAGTGCCTTTTCACCGAGTCGTGAGATGAATCGACTTAATGCGGCCAAGCATCCAGTAAGCTTCTGGACATCGTGCACTCACACAGGGCGTTTCATTCGGAGAATAGTGCCAATCTTCTCTGGGTTAGCGTCGATTCCCCGTTCGGAAACGAGAAAACCGAGTAACTTGCCACCAGGAACTCCAAATGTGCACTTTGATGGATTGAGCTTGATATCATACCTTCTGAGGTTGGCAAATGTTTCGGCGAGGTCAGCGAGCAGGTCGGAACCTTTTCGTGACTTGACAACAATATCATCCATATAAGCTTCCACATTCCGACTGATTTGAGTGAGTAGACACTTCTGAATCATTCGCATAAATGTGGCTCCGGCATTCTTGAGGCCAAATGGCATGGTGATATAGCAGAAGCACCCGAATGGAGTGATGAAAGCTGTTTTTACCTCATCGGGCCCGTACAGACGGATCTGGTGGTACCCGGAGTAAGCATCTAAAAAAGACAACCTCTCGCATCCCGCGGTCGAGTCAACAATTTGATCTATGCGAGGGAGAGGAAAGTGATCTTTCGGGCAGGCCCGGTTGATGTGCTTGAAATCAATGCACATTCGGAGCGACTTGTCCTTCTTAGGAACCATGACGACATTAGCGAGCCACTCGGAGTGGTATATCTCTCGGATAAATCCTGCCGCCAACAGTCGAGCCACTTCTTCACCAATGGCCTTTCTCTTATGGACGGCGGACCGCCGAAGATGCTCTTTGACTGGTTTTGCAGACGAGTCGACTCTTAGGTGATGCTCAGCCAGTCCCCTGGGAACACCTGGCATGTCAGCGGGCTTCCATGCAAAAATGTCCCAGTTCTCACGGAGGAACTGGATGAGCGCTTCTTCCTATTTTGGGTCGAGTGTTGTGGAGATGCGGGTCGGAGCTGCATCAGGGTCGGTCGGGTGAATATGAACAGGCTTCGTCTCCCCAGACGATTGGAATGCAGACTCTGTAGCGGGTTTCTTCGATCGCAGCAAATCACTCGGATCTGCGTTTTGCTTGTACTCCTCGAACTCGACCGCTGTCACTTGGGAATCGGCAATCTTGGAGCCCTTCTGAAAGCACTCTTCTGCCTTTTTCCTATCACCGGTGACAGTGATCACTCCTTTGGGGCCGGGCATCTTCAATTTGAGGTACACGTAACATGGTCGAGCCATGAACCGTGCATAGGCTGGTCTCCCCAAAATGGCATGATATGCACTTTGAAAATCCACGACCTCAAACGTCAACTTTTCTTTGCGAAAATGCTTCGAATCACCAAACACCACGTCCAAAGCTATCTGGCCGAGTGACTCGGCCTTCTTCCCTGGTATAACTCCATGAAAGCTCATGTTGCTAGTGCTCAGTCGGGACATCGGAATGCCCATACCTTTCAATGTGTCTGCATATAACAGATTCAGCCCACTTCCACCATCCATCAGCACTTTTGTCAGTCGAGTGCCTTCGACAACTGGATCGACCACCAAAGCTTGCCTCCCAGGGGTGGCAATATGAGTCGGGTGATCAGATTGGTCGAATGTGATGGGTGTTTGAGACCACTTCAGATAATTTGCCTTTGCTGGGGTAACCATGTTCACCTCTCGGTTAATCACTTTCAGTCGACTTCTGCTTTCTACATCTGCAAAGATCATCAGAGTGGAGTTGATATGCGGATATCCTCCCTCACTGTCCTCCTTGTCTTCGGCCTTGTCCGACTCCTTCTCCTTGTCTTTAGACTGTTTTCCCTGAAACTGCTGGATCAGGAGTCGACATTGGCGAGTGGTGTGCTTTGGGTAAATGATATTCCCCTCTTCATCTTTCTTCGTGTGAATGTGACATGGCATATCCAACACGTCGTTCCCTTCTTTATCCTTTACCTTCTTGGGGTTCCAGGATCCTTTTGGTTTCCCCTTAAACTTTCCTTGAGTCACGGCCAGAGCCTCTCCAGGAGCTGCCGGTTCAGCCTTCCGCTTCTGTTTCCGACTGGTGTTTCCCTTTTCCGACTGACTCGGCTTGTGCTTGCCGCTTCGGAGTCGGTCTTCTTCTTCGCCGTTGGCGTACTTGGTAGCAATCTCCATCATCCGACTCAAGGTCATGTCGCCGGTTCGACCAAATTTCAAACTCAGTTCTCTGTTCTTGACGCCGTCTTTGAAGGCGCAGACTGCCTGATGATCAGAGACATTTTCCACAGTGTGGTGCAAAGTGATCCACCTCTGAATATACTCTCTGAGAGTCTCATTAGCTTTCTGCACGCAGACTTGCAACTCTGTCAATCCAGCTGGTCGCTTGCAAGTCCCTTCAAACGTTCTGACGAACACTCGGGACAGATCTTCCCAAGTGTAAATGCTGCTAGGAGGTAATTGAGTCAACCATGCCCTGGCAGAACCTTCCAACATGAGGGGTAAATGCTTCATGGCCACCTCGTCGTTCCCACCACCAATCTGAACTGCCACTCGGTAGTCTTCAAGCCAAGTTTCAGGCTTAGACTCACCAGTGAACTTGCTGACTCCTGTTGCCAACCTGAAATTGGGGGGGATAACTGCGGCTCTGATAGCTCTGCTGAAACATTCAGGACCAGAAACATGCACTCGACTGCTTGTGGGTACATCTCTGTCGAGTGCACCTCGATGGGCTCTGTTCCGGTCGACCAACCCTTGCACGATAATGGATCGCGCGTCGAAGCCTGGTTCTCTGGGGTCAACTGGAACCCTACGCCCTGTACTATACTGACGCCTATCATCTGGCTACCGAGGAGCGTAAGACCCACCCCTCGGAGGGGAATAGGGCACTCGACGCCTATCATCTCGGTCGAGTCTGTCGCCATATTGATCTCGCCGATTCTCGCGCCCTTCGCGCCGCGGAGGCGATCTGGGGCTGTGAGCCGACTGAACCGTATTCACAGTGACGGATCGACTGTGAATTCTGTTGCGCGACTGAGACACGGCTGAATTCTGATCTCCTGCTGCCCGGAGCAGATCCCTGATCTGCAGCAAACCTCTGCCAGCTTCCGACTGCGAAGGCTGGATGGACTCTGCTATACGGGTCGCAACTGCTAAATTCTGAATTGGGGTTCGATATACCTGAGTCGGCGGGAAGAGTTGACGTCAACTGGTGTCGGGAACTCGTTGCCGCGCGCGCTCGTCGAGTGCTCGCTGAAGGTTCTCCAGTCGAGTGCGCTCGGCCAAATTGGCCAGGCGCGCCTCCTCCAAGGCACGAGCCTCGGGGGTTTCCCCTGCGATGGGAATACGCAGGGGATCCTCGTTCCTGCGGCGAAGTTCCTCTCTTTGCAGAGAGTCGAGTGGCTCGGGCTGGTACTCTTCGTAGCCTCGCGTAGGGTCGCCGCCGTCACCTGCCCCACCACCACGGGCGAAGCCAGGGGGACTGTGGGGCCCATCGACCATCAAGATTTCCGCCGCTGGATCACTGCTACCGCACTCGGATGCAGTCTCTACGGAGCCAGTCGACAGGTCGAACAAGCCGTAGAGAGGTTCGTCAGGCTCGATTGCCGCAACTTGGGTGGTGGCCGATTGGCGAGCCACCGCGTGCCTCACCCATCGCTGAAGCCTCGACCGGCCCGAGCGCTTGCGCTGGCGGGAGACCGGGAGGGTGGACGATGGAGGAGCTGACCGATACTGGGTCGATGGTTGCCGCAGCAGAACGCCGCGGACACATGCGCGAAAATGCGTCGCACCGCGGACGGGGAGCGCATCTACGTCGAGTGGAGCCTCCTGGAGCCATGCGGAGTCGTCGGCGATGAAGGTGAGAGTGCCGAGACGGATCTCTTGACCCTCGACCAAAACTCCAGCAGACACCATGATGAAAGTACTCGGAAGAATCGCAACTTCTCCACAAAATCGCTAAAACACCTGCCCCACGGTGGGCGCCAACTGTCGTGGTTCTAAGCCTGACAGTAGAGTGGGGGGTAGGTATGGAGAGGCAAGGTCCTAGCTATGGAGAGGTTGTAAGCACAAAGGATGTACGAGTTCAGGCCCTTCTCGGAAGAAGTAACAGCCCTACGTCTCGGAGCCCGGAGGCGGTCGAGTGGATTATGAGTATATGAACTACAAGGTGCCGAACCCTTCTGCCTGTGGAGGGGGGTGGCTTATATAGAGTGCGCCAGGACCCCAGCCAGCCCACGTAGGAGAGGGTTTAAGGTGAGTTAAGTTTGGGGCGTTACTGATAACGCCCCACATAAAGTGCCTTTACTATCATAAAGTCTACTTGATTACAGGCCGTTGCAGAGCAGAGTGCCTCTTGACCTCCTGGTGGTCGAGTGAGTCTTCGTGGTCGAGTCCTTCAGACCAGTCGAGTGAGTCCTCATTGGTCGACTGGAAGGCGACTTCTTCTAAGGATGTCTTGGGGTAAGTTACTTGGATCAGGTCCATGACCCTACCCTAGGGACATAACCCCATCAGACAACACTCTCCCCTCTCGTTGCTATGCATCACCATGATCCTGCGTGTGCGTAGGAATTTTTTTGAAATTACTACGTTCCCCAATAGTTGTCAGGGGGAGTATTTTTTTGCCCGTAATAAGGGCGCACTTCCTTGCGTGCGAAGATGTAGCTGGTGGGTCCTAGCAGTCAGGGGGAGAAAACATTATTTTTCAGGGTAAAAAGGATGCAGTTGCATGCATGCGTCCATGGGCGTGGTGCGTCCCCACTGTTAGCCTCTCATGTACAGTCATCTTCCGATTTCTCTCGGTTGTTGACCACGTTGACTACACCATGCCAAGCGCACCAAGGCCAGTGGACGACGGCGAGGCCCCAGACTGGAACGACCCAGAGATGGGGAAGACACAGCAGTGGAGTTGCAGATGGAGAGGAGTGGGAAACTTGACTGGTTCGGGTGCGCGGCAGCACTGCCGCACACGGGAGACAAGAGAAATAATAGAGGTTGAAGAAGGAGCACGGCTGTTGGATTAACATCCAACGGTCTAGCTGCTAGAATCATTTGTTGATTAAGTTGACAAAGCCATGCGTACACGTCTACTTAGTAGGCACACAAGCCAGCCACCAAATCTGTCGGGTCCCAGCTGTCATCAGGAGGAATGGTTTTTTCACATAACAAGGAGGCACTTCCTTCCATGTGAAGATACAACCGGTGGGTCCTAGCTGTCAGGGGAGGAAACAGCTTAATAAGGAGGAACTTTCCTTGCGTGCGACCATGGACCCCATGGGTCCCAGCCATCAGGCTCTCCATGTACAGTCCTCTTCCGATGATTCTCGTATGTTGACCACGCCACATCGAGCGCAGCGAGGCGGTGGACGACGGTGAGGCCCCAGACTAGAACGACCTGGAGATGGGGAAAATGCGGAAGTGGAGTCGCAGACGGAGAGGAGTGGGAAACTTGACTGGTTCGAGTGTGGGGTGGGCCTACACTCGGCAGAGAATAACAGGAGGTGCGGAGTGGAGGGATGGCCTGGCCACCGGTGGGGTAGCATTTCGTTGAGGTGTGCCAAACAACAGCGTTGGATGTCGGAGGCTGGAGCAGGCGGTCCCGGCAGCGCTGGGGTAAGAAGATGAGAGATTGAAGAATAATGTCGGGCGTTGGATGTAAATCCAACGCCTTTCTTAGGCTTCGACCTACTGGCCCACATGTCAGCTAGTCCATTTGTTTTTTAGTCCATTTGGTGAGCTGGGTGAAACAATGATGTAGCATCTATGCAGCCCGTCTATATATATGGTAGAATCTAAAGCCCATTTGCGTTCGTCTTGAAATCCACAGACTTGCTGGGCTGGGTGAAAATATCAAGTTGGGCTGGACGGAGAAATGTTATAAAAACATAAACACATGATTGCACGTCTATTATTGCATTGTCTAGTAAAATCTTTGCAAGCTTATGTACGCAATCACTAGGAGTTAACTTGCCAAGTTATATATAAATAGTTATTATTATTATTTTGTAAGAACTTTCAATTTACGAAATAAAATATCATTTTAATTTGATGAGTTAATAGGAAGTGGGGTGGTATTATTTTTTAGGCTAGACGTGCGATAGTTGAGTTGGTTCTAGGGAAAAGTGCTGGGAGAAACCTCAGTTTACATCGAAAAAAAGAGTGTGAGAAAATTCAGATATAGGATTAATGAAAACGAAAAATAAAGGCAGTGGGAAGGTCTATAAAATAGTTGGACGAACATCAAGTTTAACGTAACCTTATGTTGTTTCTATTATATATATATATATATGTAATAAAATAAGATATAAATATAGGTTTAACTTTGCATTCTTATAGAAAACATAGTTTCAGTTTTGCATTCTTATAAAAAAAACATAACTTGGGCTACTGATGTTATAGAAAAGCTTGTTTGGGAGGCCCAGAGGCCGCTTGATACCTGTTGGATCCAAAAAATGTTGAAACATGTCGTGGGCTGCCCATGTTAAACAACAAAACCTAGGCCATGGACCTGGTGGGCCCGGGACTGTCAGCCTCTCGACGAACAGTTGTCTCCCGATTCCTCTTGTTTTGCTGGCCATGTTGGGAACGACAGATGGCGGCGCCGTGTTGAGAACACCAAGGCTATGATGGCCATCGTTGTATCGGAAGAGGACGAACGCTTGAACAAAATAAAGAAAAACAAATGGATAGGTGGTTGGTCCTATATGTCTGTGTACGAGACCTGCTGGGTCCACCTGGGAAGGGGAATATGTTGGGAGGAAGGAGATTCAAAGCACGGCAGCCGAGTGAACTAGTTTTTTCTAAACGGATGAGTGAACTAGTTACATACATAAGCAAATAGCCACTAAAAAAGCAAACAGGTTAATGGCTTCTTAAAAGAAATATTTTGGACAAAACAGATAATTGCGACACATAGGCTAATGCATGAAACACTCAGATGATTAAGGTGCTTATAAACAGATAAAGTACAACATCTAGACTTTCCTGGCACGCTTGATCATGACGCTGCCGATGTCCATGTACTCGTCGGTTACGGGAAGCAGACACGCCCTCATGTCCATGATCCGCATGTACATGTCGTAGCATGCGTTATGCATATGCGTCCTTGGCCGTGTAGGTTATGTAGGCTAGATTCAGAGGTACCTCCCACGTGTTCAGGTCCTTTGGTATCGTTGTCTTCTTTCATGTTGGCGTATCAGGGGTCGATGGTGGTCTCGGCAAGGTCAACCATGGAGTCCTTCTCCTGCCCGTTGCCGATGATCTTGTATTGCTTCGACAAGCTTGTTGCACCAGATGGCCGAATCATCGCGTTCTTCCTTCTCTCCACCGTAGCGAAGGTGCAGTCGGCGCTGTCGATGAAATGGGCGAATGCTCCGAAACCTCTGATGGCCCTAAAGGAGTGGTAGACGAGAACCTCGTCCCGCACACATACCTGGGCGACGGCGATCCGCTCGTCCCTGTCAGGAGACGAATGGATGTGTACAAGGTCTAGTCCTGCGACCTTGTGCTTTCTCGTCCTGTAGGTACTGCTTGAACTCGGCGAGGCAGAGCTTTTCCGGATCATTGGTGTACATCATATTCAACTTGGTGCGGCCATAGGACTGAACGGCGAACTCAAAGGGGAACTCCTTGCTGAAGTCCATATCCAGCAGGCTCACCCCTCAGATCGCCATTGGAGTCTCTTCAAGTGAACGAGTGGGTAGGCGGCGGCATCAGTTTGTTTTTCAGCTCTTGGGGAACTGGATTCAACAGTAAACTGAGTGTGTATAGGCGACATTAGTTACTACCCCTCCCTCACCCGTTGCACGCCCGGTAGAAGATGCACCCACGACGCACTCAAACGCCTCCATTAAGAAACCTACTCCGGCCACACGTTGGTTCACGAGCGGGTCTGTATTGGTACTGTAATAACAAGAGTTAGTGGTCACTTTACTTAAGTTAATTAGCTTTAATAGAAATTTATACTTAAAACAAGCAATGCATTGGCTCGTTCTATCAGTGCCATAGGATCAACATGCACAACAATTAGAATTATTATTCTCAAGACGCACACGATCAACACATTTGTCGGACTTTCACATAGATAATACTACCAAGTTTGAACTGTTTGTTATTGATGTTGTCCTCTGCATCATCATGCCGTGTTTCCCAGCTTGCAAGATTCAGAACCAACAAATAAGATCCAAGTAATAAGTATAACAAAGATGCCTACACATCTCATTGATTCTCAGCTTGCAAGATTCAGAACCAACAAATAAGATTCAAATAATAATTACAACAAAGATGCCTACACATCTCATTGATTCCCAGCTTGCAAGCACTGGTGCGCGTTGGTCCTAAACAAACGGTTTTTAACACCTTTCTGCAACGGCATTTGGAACCGTCGCCAAGTGAGTGTGTGCGATAGGGTGTCGTTCGCACACGACCCAGAAATCATCGGGGATAGGCCCTCCTGGGACCTAGGCTGGGGCCGTGTGCTATCGTTCGAGGCATCGAAACCCAATCATTTCCGTAGGTATGTACATCCCACACGGTAATCTGAGAAAATCATTTCCGTAGGTATGTACATCCCACACGGTGAATCCCAGAAAAATATTTCCGTTCATATGTATATCACACACAGTCAATCCAAGGAATACGTTTTCGTTCTTATGTACATCCGACACAGTCAATCTAGGGAACACGTTTCCGTTCGGACGTACATCCCACACAGTTTTATGTGTAGGCTCGTGTGTGAAAGGTGTAACTATCACACATGGTTTGCCATGGTTAAATGTTTGCTTTTATCAACTATATCACACACGATCTGATGAAGAAAATTGTGTGGCATTGGGCTATCCATCGCAAGCCCTTTTTCTGCTAGAACCGTTGGCAAAGGTCCATGACACATTTTGCAGGCTTATTAGTTTACAATTAATAATTCCAGTATTACGCAAATTCACATTTCATATCGAACAGCTATTTGCTAATTTCATATCAGGCACATAAATATATTATAATATCACAGTATGGTAGCTACATGAAAACAACACAGTACAACATATAGCTAGTTCAACTTCATAAGAACAATATACTCATTTCCCTAATCGAGATCATCCAGGCTCGTCTTATCCACCTCTGCTTTCAGTTCAGTAAGAACCTGTTTTGCACGGGCCAACTGGGAAAGTGCCTCCTCCTACGCCAACACCATCTTAGCAAAGTCTGATTTAAAAAATCTGAGCTCATTCTCCATCTTCAACTTCTTATCCCACATCTTGAAATATGCTTCAGCGTTGACAACACTTTCTCTAAGCCTACGTGTGTTCTCTTCCTCATACATGCTCCAGAGCTCCGCTAGGCACATCTTCAAAGACCATGGCCACTCTTGATCAACCCATTCCAAGTAAGAACACTTCCGTTCATCCTATAATATTTAAAACTAGATCATTAACAATTGTAGGGGAAATGGGTTTATAGCAACATAGAAAATCACCAATGCTTATTTTGAAAAACTGAAGAAACATGTTAATTATGACATATCTTCTCAAAAAGATCAATGTGCAAATGAAATAATTGGTACTGAGACAACAACCAAATTCTGGAACATCAGAAGCTATAATTAACTACAACGACGCTAGAAGTTCTTACTCATGTACAATAAATAACAAATTGAACATTTTATGAGGAAGGTAAATATAATTGCAACAACATAGCGACAGTGTTTGGATGACAGCAAATTGATACTAACAGGTGTGTACATGCACAAATTTAGTAACATAGAACTAATAGCACTAAGGCCGTCCACTATGTATGCCAAAACTGGGGTAAAGACAACTGTTGCTACATCTCGCACCGGTGCCCTGCACTGGCGAGCCGATGCAGCGGAAAAAAAATCAGGGACCCGGACTCCGAAGCACGTAGTTGCACCGATGCCCGGTTCCTTTGTGCCAAAAAGATTTAGTATTTTACTGCTTGGCTACTCGGATGTGTGGCCACAGTTGGCTGCACAAACTGCTGAAGCGGTGCCAAATAATTTTCTAATGGCACCGCTGATGAGATGGCAACAATTTAAGATACTAGGTACAAACTATGACACTGTCTTATGATGCGTTTGGTTGAAGGTGTGGTATGAATGGGTTGGGACCGTGACAGTGTCTGAATCACATCTAACAAATGATTTGTAACAACGAAAGTGGGTCTAACCTTCTTTGCACATGCCAGAATCTTCCTCCCACTGTCCATAGAATCAAACGCAACTAGCTTCACGCATGGAGATTGATGGTCACAACGAGCAGATAGATCTTTAGCCACCCCGCTCCATTCGTTGCCACTAATGGTCTTAGGGAGCTACAAGAGGAAGAAATGACTCAAATTGACCGCCAGGTAAAAATCCTTCATTCCAAGTCATAGCCCGAGAGAGAGAAGAGAGGCATACCCGGGTGGTGAAGGAGTAGTCGCCGGAGGAGGAACCGCTGGAGAGGTCTTTGAAGAAGACCATGGCGACCCCGGCGGTAGGATGCGAGACGGCGAGAGCGAGGAAGCGGCTATAGCTTAGCGAGGAAGGAAGGAAGGAGGAAACAGGGGAAATGTGACTTGTGGTCGTGGAGAAAAGGGGGTGGGGAAGGGGCGTGGGTAGATATTTTGGTGGTAGGCCAAAATTTTGGAAATATGGAGGGAAACTTTGCGCGCGGTGCCGCCGGACCATTCACTTTGAACGATTGTGTGCATCGCAAATGATTCTTCTTCTTTACGCGCATGGGATGAGTTTGATAACTCAAATTTTGGTGGAAATTTCCCCGAGTACATCATTACATAATTTAACATCGCTTGCTAATTTGGGCACATAAAAGAGTGTACAGCAGACAGACCACACTTACTAAACCGAGCAATTTTAGTAATTAAACAGAGCCAGTTGACCTAAACATTGCTCTAACAAAAGACCAGCATTAAAAATAAAGCCTAAGTACGCATACTTTTAACAAATCCGTCGCCGCGCTGGCCTATGCATCGCCGGTGTGAGATGAGACGTTGATGACTTATCCTGGCGACATGCCGCAATTGGTGGACTCCGCGTCCCCCCTGCTAAAGTCGACCGCGTCCTCATCCTCGTCCTCGGCGCCGCCCTCAAGGTTGTAGTACTTGTAGTAGTGGCTGCGCTAGAGCTCGCGTGGGTACTCCATCGCCGATTACTCAACGGAGAGACTCTTCTCTACCTCGACCTCGGCCACACGCAACTCCTCCTCCCGGCGCTCCTCAATCTCTGCTGCCTCCTGCATCTCCAGCTCCCGCTCGGCGACCTCATGAGGAAGTAGGTGCACCATGGCCACCGCCGCCTTTTCAGACGTGGGTTGCATGTTGGAGTCCGAGGTGGCCTAGAATATCTTGGCGTGGATGGCCTCGACCTGGGCCAGGGTGACATCAACGGCACGGACGGCAGCTCGAGCGCTCTCGGCATTTGCAGCCGTCATCGCAGCAACAGCTGCAGCCGTCTCGGCTGCTGCTGCTGCCGTGTCGGCTGCCGTAGATGCCCTCTCGGTGGAAGAGGCCGCACTCAATGCGGATGCGACGATACTCTCGGCGTAGGCGGGCGCGCTCTCGGCGCAGGCGGCAGCGCTCGGGGGGGCGCAGCCATTGTACAGGCCTTCACGAAGCGTTTCCATAGTGTCACCTTTGCAAGAAGGGGTGCGGGAATGAGGGTCGGGATTTGTGGATTCGGGGGTTGCCGGCACTGGAGCAGATGAGCCGACGAAGCTTATGGAGGGAGACTTAAATAGACCCAGATATTTTCATCGCAAACGGTTCCTTGAGAACAAATGTCTGTGATGTTGTAGATATGTTTTATTAGCCGTGAAACACGAATTTGGAGTAAAGTGGCAACGGATGGTGTTTTAAATGTATAAGAAATTTTGTAGTACTAATACAACTGTCATGTCAAATTTTGGAAAATTTCAGGGGTCATTTGACCTTTTAAGACATTTAAGTGATTTTCTAGCCATTTAATGACAGTAATTGAAATTTGAACTACATGTACATGCAACAGCTAACCATAACGGTTTGAACACTCATATTTTGTGTACTTGTGTGCAATTTAATTCCATGTGCAGTAAATTGGAAGGAATTTTCAAACATATTGGTCTCAAGGCTATGACACAATTAAGCATGGAGTGACATGGTATTTTAATTCCAAAAAATTAAAAAAAATCAGAAACACATGAAACCTTGGTTGATGTAATTTCATGCCACCGAGATGATGTGGAAAAAATTGGGCATGTTTGACAAAAGTTTGGACACACACCCCTCACAAACCGGAGAAACTCAGTAGATGGCTCGTGGTTTCGAGAGGGAACAATGCATGTTTGATGACGAACGGGAGATAACTTCCTCTTAGGGCCTTCAATTTTTTCTATTTTTAACATGCACTACTACAACTGTAATGTGAAATTTTGGAATATTCTAGGTGTCATTTGACATTTTAAAGGCATTTAAGTGATTTTCTAGCCATTTAATTCAAATTTGAACTACATCTACATGCAACGCCTAACCATAACGGCTTGACAAATCATATTTGTGTACTTGTGTGCGAGTTAATTCCATGTGCAGTAAATTAGAAGGAATTTTCAAACATATTGGTCTCAAGGCTATGACACAATTAAGCATGGAGTGACATGGCATTTTAAATTCAAAAAATTAAAAAAATATCAAAAACACATGGAACCTTGGTTGATGTAATGTCATGCCACCAAGATGATGTGGTAAAAAAATGGCATGTTTGATGAAAGTTTGGACACACACCCCTCACAAACCGGAGCAACTCACTAGAAGGCTCGTGGTTCCGAGAGGGAACAATGCATGTTTGATGATGAACGGGAGATAGCTTCCTCTTACGGCCTTCAATGTTTTTTCTACGTCTAACATGCACTACTACAACTGTAATGTGAAATTTTTGAAAATTCTAGGGGTCATTTGACCTTTTAAAAAATTTAAGTGATTTTCTAGCCATTTAATGACCATAATTCAAATTTGAACTACATCTACATGCAAGGCCAACCAAAATGGTTTGAAAAATCATATATGTATACTTGTGTGCAAGTTAATTCCATGTGCACTAAATTAGAAGGAATTTTCAAACATATTGGACTCACGACATGGACACATGCATACGTATGCATGGAGTGACATGGCATTTTAATTCCAAAAAAAATAAAAATGATCAGAAAAACATGAAACCTTGGTTGATTTAATGTCATGCCACCAAGATGATGTGGTAAAAAAATTGGCCTGTTTGACAAAAGTTTGGACACACACCCCTCACAAACCGGAGCAACTCACTAGAAGGTTCGTGGTTCTGAGAGGGAACAATGCATGTTTGATGACGAATGGGAGACAGCTTCCTCTTACGGCCTTCAATTTTTTCTACGTCTAACATG
Source organism: Triticum aestivum (assembly GCF_018294505.1). NCBI lineage: Eukaryota > Viridiplantae > Streptophyta > Magnoliopsida > Poales > Poaceae > Triticum > Triticum aestivum. Next base: position 158,163,336 of record NC_057809.1, read on the forward strand.
CACTAATACAATTGTCATGTGAAAATTTTGAAACTTTCAGGGGTCATTTGACCTTTTAAAGACATTTAAGTGATTTTCTAACCATTTAATGACCGTATTTCAAATTTGAACTACATCTACATGCAACGCCTAACCATAACGGTTTGAAAAATAATATTTTTGTGTACTTGTGTGCGAGTTAATTCCATGTGCAGTAAATTAGAAGGAATTTTCAAACATATTGGTCTCAAGGCTATGACACAATTAAGCATGGAGTGGCATGGCATTTTAATTTCAAAAAATGAAAAAAATATCAGAAACACCTGAAACCTTGGTTGATGTAATGTCATGCCACCAAGATGATGTGGTAAAAAATTGGCATGTTTGATGAAAGTTTGGACACACACCCCTCACAAACCGGAGCAACTCACTAGAAGGTTCGTGGTTCAGAGAGGGAACAATGCATGTTTGATGATGAACGGGAGATAGCTTCCTCTTACAGCCTTCAATTTTTTTCTATGTTTAACATGCACTAATACAACTGTCTTGTGAAAATTTGGAAAATTTCATGGGTTATTTGACCTTTTAAAGACATTTAAGTGATTTTAACCATGTAATGACCGTAATTCAAATTTGTAGATCTACATGCAATGCCTAACCATAACGGTTTGAAAAATCATATTTTTTGTGTACTTGTGTGCGAGTTAAAAAATCATCACACGATGTAAATATCTGATGTTCAAAAAAGAAAATGTAAAGATCTGGCAAGACAACCGGCCCCCACATAATTGGCAGTCTATCTCACGGCTCGAGGTTTGGTAGGTGAATGACGGGGATCATTAATTAACATGGTTCTGCATTGGAAACCGTGAGCTATTATGTTCACACACGTATTTTGGCTATTATGTTCACACATGGATTTTGCTGCGGGAATCGTGTGTAATTCAAACTACAGTACTCATAAATTCTGGCGACCAGCGTGTGTACTGTCCCCGTCGGTCTATATTCTGGCGGCCAATAAATAGTACCTTGCTCACGGTGTCCCGCCTGCATTCTCATCTACATCCTCCCCTCGCTCGCCCTCTCTCTCTCTCTCAAATCTCTGCCATGGCGACGCTGGTCTGCCAACACGCTGACGAGGAGTAGCTGCCCCCCGAGGATGCTCACTGATTAGAAGCGACGAGGACCCCTACGTGCCGCCTGACGAGGTTGCGCCGAACCCCCCCCCCCATCTTTGGATTGGTTTTGGGGCTAGTACAATCTTTGTCTATGGAAGTCGCTGCCGCTAGCTGAGAAAGCCAGGCAAGTGGCGTTCAAGAAGGAGATGGCAGAGGAGGAAGCCAAGTACCAGGCGGCCTGTGAAGCCCGTGATGCCGCCTGGTAAAAGGAGGCAGCGGAGCTTTGGGGCCGGGCGCGTCGGCGTGCCGAGGAGGTGTACGAAGACGGGTACATCACGAGGAAGGTCACAGGAGCTAGGCGCCTCATCGCTGCGTGGAGGTGAGCCGATAAGCTCCAACATGCCACCGACGAGGAGCTCCGGTGGGCGCCCAACGAAATGGCAAGATCGGTCGCGCGCGTCCGCCAGGAAAAGGCAGATCGATACGTCAAGCGATGTGAGGCGGAGGAGGTGGAGTACTGCCTCCGCACTAGGAAGACGCCACACACCAGGGAGCTGCTGGCGAGGGGCTGCTGGAATACTGGCCTAGGAGGGATTATTAGTTTTAGTATTGTTTTTTTTCAATTTTATGCATTGTACATAGTAGTTAAGTACCATCATGTATATGTGATGATATTATATATATATATATATATATATATATATATATTCTATGATAAACTAATGAACATTTAATAAATATATTATGAATTCCATTTTCTATCTGTTTTTGTATACTAATTTGAATCTAGCTGTTATCATCCACATATACAGAATGGAAAGCGTATACACACACATTGAAACAGAACATATAAGAATGGAAAACAGAGTACACACATTGAAACACAGCAATACTATGATTGTTGTAAATACATAGCTATCCATGTCGAAATGACTTTTCAAAATAAAATGCGTCCATTAGACCATGACCAGCAGCCCTTGCCTACGGTAGCTCTTGGCTCTGCCTGAACTCATGCAGGCGTTCGTCCAAGCGGTTGACACGCTCGCGGTACATCTGGAGCGCAATCTCGAGCTCCAAGCTGGCTATTTCATCGGATATCACCAGCTCGAGGATGCGACATGCATGTTCCTCTACTGCGCCCAGGTGGACACCTGGGCCAAGGAGGCGGTCGAGCCTACAGACCAGCGCGTTGGCATCCAGCGAGCCGCGGACAAGGCGAAGGGCGGCACCCATGTGAATGGCGCGTCAGGCGTCCGGTGCAAGTATAGCGCGGCCGGCCTCTGGTGCAAGTATGGTGCTGAGGGCCTCTGCCCACTCCTGGCGAGGAATGGGGGTACTGATCGGACGTGTACACAGTTGCGACGCCATGTCGACAGCAGGCAAGCGCCGATGGATCTGCTCTTGCTGTGCGGCGCGCCGCGCCTCTCGCTCTGCGGCGCTCCAACGGTCTCGCCGTGCGGCGAGCCGCAGCCTATCGGCGTGGACGCACCTAGCTTTCTCTGCGGTGCGCCATCGATCATGTTGTGCGCGAGCTGTAGCCTGTCGGCGCTGACATGCCTATCTTGATTTGTGGCGCTCAAGTGCCATGCGCCAAAGGTCTGCTCAACCCTGGCGAAGATGGCGTCGTCCATCGCGTTGCCGGGGAGCGCCTCGACCTCGACGGGCCGTGGTGCCTTCTCATTTTCCTCGTCGACGAGGTTGATGGAAGAGGCGGCGCTTTGGTGGGTTGGCATGCTTGGAAAAGGTGGATGTGCTATAGGTTGCGCTTGTCGCCTCTATGCGTCACGCGCCTCCTATGCGCAATATCGCTGGGTGGCGGGAAACAGGTGAGGAAATGGCGGGAAACGGTGGCGTGTTCATAAAACGCCATCAATTAATGGAAACTTAGCATAGAAGGAACATCGAGCTAGCACAAGAAGGAGATGATGATCAGATGAACACGGACCACACTAGGGAACCGTTTCTGTTATTATCGGTATTCACACACATTTTTTATTATAGACATGTTTGCGGCGTGTCACAAACATCTTGTTATATTGAACCATTTCTGTTCTCTTACCTCAACACAAACAGTTCATCCGAGTGAACCGCATGCCGTATATCGCACACACCTTCATCTAGCTGCCCATTTTTTGTGTGTTGCCTAATCACAAACAGTTCATCCGAGTGAACCGTATGATGTATATCGCACACACCTTCATCTTCCTACACGTTTCTTTTGTTCCTCCTCATCGCAAACAGTTAATTGAGCTGAACCGTATGCCCTGCATCGCACACGCAACTAAAATCTAAACCGTGTTTGATGCATCCCCATCACAAATGTTTTGCACCTTTTTTGACGGGTTTTTACACCACTATTTGCGATTATGGCATCGCACATAGTTTCGTCGAAGGGTCTCTCATCATAGTGTCGTGTTACCAGCATCCTTCAATAGTGAAGATTCAGAACCAACCCATTAGAGCCTTTTGATAAAGTGAATGTCGGGATTAAATCCATCTTGGCTAGCCGTGTCATACAATCAAAGAACTTGGCGAATGCTCTTGACCGTCACAACATCTATAGTTGAGTTTTCCTATTTGCATAGCACAAATAAGAAGAGCATGATTACTATAATAATGTCACTCCTTGAACTCAACCTCCAACTCCACTCGGATGAGGCTTGCCTGGAGTTCCATGATTCAATTCATGCGCCTTTTTCTATAGTTCACCTGAAATGAAGCAAAGATTGGATCATTCAGCTAGCAAGAAGTACTTGCTCTCGTGAGCTGGCAGGTTTTTCTTTAGTAGTTGCACTAAAATTGAGGAACGTTAAGGTTGGATGTATGGCTCATGTAAGGTGCAACTATAATTTTCTTATCCTTTTGTGCAGTTCCACTAAAATAAAGTGCCATTGTGGTGACAGTGACAGCCCATCTTGCAAAGGCTAATAAAATGTTGCACGAGATTACCAGCAGAATTTGACGGAGATTTTGGAAACTCCAATCACCATTTTGTGCAGTTGCACCAAAATTGAGAGATGTTGCCCATGTGACATTTAGGTGAACTGCACAAGACACTCATTCCAAAAAAAGTGTTTTGTGTAGTTCACCAAAAGGTCACAATAGCAACAAAGTGAAATGGATATCCCTATCTACACAAAAAGATAGAAAGTAAACAGTTGCTGGTCAATAAGAATATATGAAACATACACGAAATGAAAAGAAGCATCTTAATTATGTTCATGGCAATCACGCAAGGACAGTAGTAATTTTAAAACATCAGCAATGCTTCATGTTACCAGAAGCATTACGATCAACAATGACATTCGTCAAATATGGGATTACTTTAATGGTGGCATTGCTTGTTTACCAGATATAGTAAATCAACAGCAGCTAAAGAGTTGGTTTAAGGGTATGGGACCGTGGGGACACCAGGACACTCAGCAGCGTAAAGGAGCAACTTACTTATCATACTGGGGAAAATAGCAAGAGTACCATTTGTAACACAGTTTAATTGCATCATATGACTGGAGGCATTATATTAATAATAACACTGGTTAGACATGTCTTTAAGGTAACAGTGTGATCGCTTCATTTTACATGCGCCCTTACATTAACAACAGCAAAAGGTTGGCATAAGGACATGCGACAGTGGATGCATCAGCACAATGTACCTACAAGGAGGCATAAAGTGGTGATGCCGAGTTTGTTGATGTTCTGTGAGGGCAGCAAATCTAATCCTGGAGACCTTTTACTGTGTGAGGGCAGCAAATCTAATCCTGGAGACCTTCTACTATGTGAGGGCAGCAAATCTAATCCTGGAGACCTTTTACTATGTGAGGGCAGCAATTCTAATCCCGGACCTTTTACTATGGGAGGGAAACAAATCTAATCCTGGACATACTCTGTTGACTTGTCCACCAGCTGCCACCTTCTATCCTTTTTTCAACCAATAATAGATTTGTTCCTTATCCAGTTTGTACTGCGTTTTCCCATTATTTCCCTTTTCAACCAAGAGACCAGTTGGGTATCCGGTCTCTACAACTTTCACCATATTATTTCCTCTTTGAATCAAGTCCTAGATTCATGCTACAACTTTCCCCCTTTCTTCATTGTTTGAACCAAGTCCTAGATATGCATGAAGTAGCTTTACCTCTAATAATACTAAAAATTTAGGTGGCTTTGGAAGAGCTGATGGGAGTAGAAAAAGATGCACATGCAGACACGTGGGGAGCTGGGGCAGTAGAGCAAGGCCGCTTTTGAAGAACTTATACCTGAGGGTCGTCGAGATGTCGGCGGCGGCAGGTCGGATCTGCGCACAATACGACAGGGAGGAGGAATGGTCGGAGGACCTCCCGAGCCGGCGCTGTGTCAGAGAGAACAGCACGGGCAGAGGATCGGGCCCCTCCGGCAGCTGTGGGTTTCCTCCCTCGCCAGCGATGACCGCGTGAATGATGCACCTAGTCCTCTACACACACCAGCCAAAGGGATCCGGCCGGATCTGTGACTGATGTCTACTACACAACCTTCTTCTTGTAGACGTTGTTGGGCCTCCAAGTGCAGAGGTTTGTAGGACAGTAGCAAATTTCCCTCAAGTGGATGACCTAAGGTTTATCAATCCGTAGGAGGCGTAGGATGAAGATGGTCTCTCTCAAGCAACCCTGCAACCAAATAACAAAGAGTCTCTTGTGTCCCCAACACACCCAATACAATGGTAAATTGTATAGGTGCACTAGTTCGGCGAAGACATGGTGATACAAGTGGTATATGGATGGTAGATAAAGGTTTTTGTAATCTGAAAATATAAAAACAGCAAGGTAACTAATGATAAAAGTGAGCGTAAACGGTATTGCAATGCTAGGAAACAAGGCCTAGGGTTCATACTTTCGCTAGTGCAAGTTTCCTCAACAATAATAACATAATTGGATCACATAACTATCCCTCAACATGCAACAAAGAGTCACTCCAAAGTAACTAATAGCAGAGAACAAGCGAAGAGATTATAGTAGGGTATGAAACCACCTCAAAGTTATTCTTTCCAATCAATCCGTTGGGCTATTCCTGTAAGTGTCACAAACAACCCTAGAGTTCGTACTAGAATAACACCTTAAGACACAAATCAACCAAAACCCTAATGTCACCTAGATACTCCAATGTCACCTCAAGTATTCGTGGGTATGATTATACGATATGCATCACACAATCTCAGATTCATCTATTCAACCAACACGTAGAACCTCAAAGAGTGCCCCAAAGTTCCTAACGGAGAATCACGACGAAAATGTGTGACAACCCCTATGCATAGGTTCATGGGCGGAACCCGCAAGTTGATCACCAAAACATACATCAAGTGAATCACGTGGTATCCCATTGTCACCACAGATACGCACGGCAAGACATACATCAAGTGTTCTCAAATCTTTAAAGACTCAATCCGATAAGATAACTTCAAAGGCGAAACTCAATCCATTACAAGAGAGTAGAGGGGGAGAAACATCATAGGATCCAAATATAATAGCAAAGCCCGCGATACATCAAGATCGTATCACCTCAAGAACACGAGAGAGAGAGAGAGAGAGAGAGAGAAAGAGATCAAACACATAGCTACTGGTACATACCCTTAGCCCCGAGGGAGAACTACTCCCTCCTCGTTATGGAGAGCACCGGGATGATGAAGATGGCCACCGGAGAGGGATTGCCCCCTCTGGCAGGGTGCCGAAACGGGTCTATATTGGCTTTCGGTGGCTACGAAGGCTTCTGGCGGCGGAACTCCCGATCTATTGTGCTCCCCGATCATTTTTGGGTATATGGAGATATATAGGCGGAAGAAGTACGTCAGGGGGGCACGAAGGGCCCACGAGGGTGGAGGGCGCGCCCAGTGGGGGTGGGCGCGCCCCCCTGCCTCGTGGCTTCCTCGTAGATCCCCTGACGTGCACTCCAAGTCTTCTAGGCTTCTTCTGATCCAAAAATAAGTTCCGTGAAGTTTCAAGTCAATTGGACTCCGTTTGGTTTTCCTTTTCTACGATATTCTAAAACAAGGTAAAAACAGAAACTCACATTGGGCTCTGTGTTAATAGGTTAGTCCCGAAAATAATATAAAAGTGCATAATAAAGCACATTAACATCCAAAGTTGATAATATAATAGCATGGAACAATCAAAAATTATAGATACGTTGGAGACACATCAGTGACCAGCGATGAGCAGAGAGAAAATGTCGCTACCGCTGTCTTTTTTAGATCTGGAGAGGATGGGAGAATGAAGAGAGCAACCCTAGTAAAGCAAGCGCTCAGGCCCCCGTGTACATATATAGTGGAGTGATTATCTTTTTCTCTCCACAACAAGTATTTCAATTTGTGTACATGGCATTAAAGAAAAGAAACTATATATTTAAGGTGACTAACTGTATGACTCCTACTTACTACTACTAGTAGTATTGTTCACTTGTGCTCCCCGGCCCTCCATTCATTGAACAATCCCACTGGTGAATAAACATACAGTACTAGTATTTTTATAGAACGAACAATCTCAAACTATTTTTGCGTAGTTAAAAGTTGAGGGCGGGTCTTTTCCCGGGCAGTACGCGCGGCAGTTTTCGCGTAGGCGCTTTGACAGAGAGGCGAGGAGGGTGAGGGAGTAGAGGATTCAACTTACTTACAGCTGGAAAGGTCGGGCTGTGCGATTTGACGGCGCGTTACTGCTGGAAAGACTTGTGATATGACTACTCACTATAGTCATGAATTACCGGCGGTATGACCGGGGTGATGCCCCCCTTCCGTTTCGCACTCTAATCTGGTGCATGACACGTTGACCCGGATGCTGGCTCTCCCACATGTCGGCGAAGTACGTAAAGAGCAAAGAATCATGCGGTATATACTAGTAGTACTACTACTCACGTCGAAGGAGTGCGAACCACGGCAGCCCAGTGAACCAGTAGTAGAAAACAATGTGCTGATATGGCCATAAAAACAATGTGCTATGGTCTAGAATGTAGCATGTACAGTACTACTCCTCTTTGTTTGGATCCCTCAGTTAGAGCTAGTTTGGATTGAAATAGCCTCAAATTATCCAAACAAAAGGGGTTGGTTTGAGCTAGTTTGCTCTAACCCAGCTAAATAAACTAGCCGGTGGAGAGGTTCTAATTGGGTTAGTTCTCCTCGGGCCCA